>NC_142811.1:61058649-61246765 GCF_049724085.1 Artemia sp. Qi Xiang Cuo
TTCTTTGCAGTTTTGATGTTATGAATCTTAGGTAGACCATAGATCTTGGGTGCCGAACAACCCCTAGGATAATATTTGTTATAAAACTGTGGGGTAATGTGAAAATTATTTTTCATTGACTCTAATTCCTTTCTTGTTGATTTTACATATTTATCTGTAGGATCAAAATCAAGTTTTTTGTATGTAATAGTGTCCGAAATAATGGATTTCATTTTATTATTATAGTCTTCAGTGTTCATAATTACGATCGTGTTTCCCTTATCAGCTCTGGTGATAGTAAGTAATTTATCCTTTTTCAAATCAGATAGGATTTTAATGCCATTTTTTTTGTGAAATATCTTTAACAATTAAGTTCATATTAAAGGTGTTTAGTTTTCCTAAGATCTCAGCTCCAAGTTCTTCAGGAGTATCAACCTTGTCTATAACAACCATAATTCCTGACTCCACCTTTGAAATTATTTTTGAATAGGGGACTGGTGTTGGAAAAGACAACTTAGAACCCTTCAACAAAACGGCTTCCTGTTGAATATTAAGAGGATTAGAAGACAAATTCTTAATTGCAGGACCCAGACAATGACGATTATAAAAAAAATCTGAATCTTGTAAATTCTCAAACAAAAATTTATTAAACTTGTCAGAAACTCTACCCTTTTACAAATTAAAATCTTGTATAGAATATATAAGGCAATTGTAATAAAGTCTTATAAAAATGTAATATGAATGTTTATTTCTCAAAAATTTTCAAAAATAATTTAATTCCTTAGAAAGTTTAAAACGTCTCTGTTTTTGTTCATAAATTAAGTGATTTAAAGCTATTATGTTTAATTTATTTTTTAGTTTTGTTTCATTTTCAGTTCCAAAATGGGTACATATTTTAAAAGATTTCGGAATTACTGATTCCTTCTTGTAATTTTTTAAGAACATTTGTTGATTGAATAGATTTGCACGTTTTTTAACTAAAAACAAATAATAATTGACAGAAGCGGCTAATTATTTCCCGTACAATTGACGAATGAAAGATATTAAGCCAAACTGGCCAGCCATTACAAAAAACTAACAAAGATAAAAATCTATAAAAAAAACAAACAAACGAGACTGAGGCCTGTGGAGAGAAAAAAAAACAAAAAAAACAAACCAACGCGGATATTTCGCCTGTCTACAAAAAAAGCGTCTTCAGCACGAAAGAAGAACAAGATAAATAAAAAAAAAACAAGATAAAACTAAAAACCAATAAAACCACCACCAAAAAAAAACAAAAATGTACAATCGGCGCAAACTGATCCACGTAGGGAAAAGATGCTAATATAGAGTTACTTCAGTGAGGACACCAGAGTAACTGAGGAAAAATAAAAAGATTGTAAATTACTTTAATTATTCAGTTGCGAAATAATCCTTTTGTTAGCTATTACTGAAGCAAATCGTTTTGGTCTAGCAGGTAAAATAGTCCCCTGGTGATTATTTAAAATCTTTACTCCCTTATTGACTTTTGATTTATGCTTTAGAAGGTTAGCATAAATTGTGTCAGTTTATAAACTAGCCGTATTCCTTTTTATAGAAGGGATAGAAAACGTATGTTTTTTCATTTCTGTGGCTTCCCTGTCCCATTGGGTGTATCCCTTATCATTAGAAATAGCCAGAGCTTCATCAAATTTTACAAAATGATCTGGTTGAAGCCAAATATGCTCTGCTAAAGCTGAAACGAAAGTTTATGGAGGCTTGCTTAATTGTAGGGTTTTTTTCTATTGAATTTCGGTGTTCAATAAACCTTTCAACAAATTGTTGGTGAGTCCTACCAATATAGAACTTCCCACAAGAACAAGGAATTTTAAACACCCCACTTACTAAATTTCCCCGAGGTAAATCCTTACCAGAACTAAAAAAAACTACCCATTGGACTCAGCGATTGGAAACATGTATCAATACCAAATTTGCATAAAACCCGTGAAAGTTTCTCCCCCAAACCAGGTCCATATGGTCATGAAATGAAACTTTTTGATAAAACTAAATCTAAAGACTGAGAAACCTCAATAACCCTACCATTATGTTTAACCCGTCTATTTTCAATTATTTTATCAATGAGCTTAATTGGATAATTGTTACAAAACAAAATATCCCTCAAGTATAGCAATTCCGAATCCAGAAATTCCTTGGAACAAATTCTAATGGCTCTATCCACTAGTGAAATTACAAACCCCGTTTCACCGACACAGGGTGGCAAGAATGAAAATTCAAATACCTATCATTGTGCGTCGGTTTTTTTATAAATCGAGAAAAGTAAATGGAGATTCCTTTTAATTAATAAAATATCCAGAAAAGGTAATTTATTATTATCCTCAAACTCAACTGTAAATTTAATATTATTATCAAAACTATTTAAATGCTTACAAAATAGGTCTAAGGAGTCCAATCCATGTTTCCAAACTCACACCACATCATCCATGAACCTACCCCAGAAGCAGTGAGGACACAGATAAATATGTAAAATCAACAAGAAAGGAATTAGAGTCAATGAAAAATAATTTTCACATTACCCCACAGTTTTATAACAAATATTGTCCTAGGGGTTGTTCGGCACCCAAGATATATGGTCTACCTAAGATTCATAAGACTGGGTCCCCCCTCCGCCCCATTGTGTCAACTTTTCTGTCACCTGTTTCAAAATTAGGAAAATGGTTGTCGGTTGCTTTACGTCCACTTTTAGGAACACAAAAATCATATTTAAAAAATTCGACTGATCTTACTAATAAATTGCGAAATTTCACGCTGGAGGAGAGTTCAATTCTTTGCAGTTTTGATGTGGTGTCCATGTATTCAAATTGTTATTCAAAAAGATGCGAGGATATTTTAAAAAGTAAATTAGAAAAACACTTTGTTTTAATACAGGATGTGACGTTAGCTAGTCTGGATATTGATGTCATTATGAGACTAATTATTCTGGTAAATGAAGTTTCTTTTTATTTTGATTTTTGAGGGGAGTTTTATAGACAAATTTTTGGGTTACCTTTGGGGGCTTCTCTCTCTCTTTTTTTGGCAAATATATTCCTAGATTCCATTGAAACCTCCTGTATAAACAGTTTTATAATCTCCCCTTGATTCTGGGGTAGGTTCATGGATGATGTGGTGTGCTTTTGGAAACATGAATTGGGCTCCTTAGACCTATTTTGTAAGAATTTAGATAGTTTTGATAATAATATTAAATTTACAGTTGAGTTTGAGGATAATAATAAATTACCTTTTCTGGATATTTTATTAATTAAAAGGGATCTCCTTTTACTTTTCTCGATTTACAGAAAACCAACGCACAATGATAGGTATTTAAATTTTCATTCTTGCCACCCGATGTCGGTGAAAAGGGGGGTTTTAATTTTACGAGCGTATAGAGCTTTTATAATTTGTTCCCAGGAATTTCTTGATTCGGAATTGTTATACTTGAGGGATATGTTGTTTTGTAATATTTATCCAATTAAGTTCATTGATAAAATAATTGAAAATAGACACGTTAAACATAATAGTAGGGTTATTGAGGTTTCTCAGTCTTTAGATTTAGTTGTATCAAAAAGTTTCATTTGATTACCATATGTACCTGGTTTGGGGGAGAAACTTTCACAGGTTTTACGCAAATTTGGTATTGATACATGTTTCCAATCGCTGAGGCCAATGGGTAGTTTTTTTTAGTTCTGGTAAGGATTTAAGTCGGGGAAATTTAGTAAGTGGGGGTGTATAAAATTCCGTGTTCTTGTGGGAAGTTCTATATTTTTAGGACTCACCAACAATTTGTTGAAAGGTTTATTGAACACCGAAATTCAATAGAAAAAACCCTACAATTAAGCAAGCCTCCAGAAACTTTCGTTTCAGATTTAGCAGAGCATATTTGGCTTCAACCAGATCATTTTGTAAAATTTGATGAAGCCTTGGCTATTTCTAATGATAAGGGGTACACCCAATGGGCCAGGGAAGCCATAGAAACTAAAAAAACATATGTTTGCTAACCTTTCCATAAATAGGGATACGGGTAATTTAAATATTGACCCAATTTATGATAACCTTCTAAAGAGTAAATCAACAGTCAATAAGGGAGTAAAGATTTTAAATAATCACCAGGGGACTATTTTACCTGTTAGACCAAAACAATGTGCTTCAGTAATAGCTAACAAAAGGATTATTTCGCAACTGAATAATTAAATTAATTTAAAGTCTTTTTATTTCTCTTCAGTTACTCTGGTGTCCTAACTTAATTAACTCTATATTAGCATATTTTACCTACGTGTTTCATTTTGAGCCGAATTTACATTTTTTTTTTTTTTTTGGTGGTTGTTTTATTGGTTTTTAGTTTTATATTGTTTTTTTTTTTTTATTTATATTGTTCTTCTTTCGTTCTTAATACGCTTTTTTTTTATAAAGGCGAAATATCCGCGTTGTTTTTTTTTTGTTTTTTTCTTTTCTCTCCACTGGCCACAGTCTCGTTTGTTTGTTTTTTTTAGAGATTTTTCTCTTTGTTGGTTTTTTGTCATGGCTGGCCAGTTCGGCTTAAAATCTTACAAACAATAATAAGCAAATAATCCATGAAAACCCCATTTGGAAATCGACGCAGGATGATTTATTCAAAATAGCCATTGGAATTAATTTGAGATTCATGAAAATGTATGGAACCCCAGTCATGGGAAGCCATGGCAGAGGGAAATGGTGAATGGTGTTTATCCTGTTACCGTTTTCATTCGGCCTTAGCTCTCTTATGAGAAACAACTATACAGATACGAGATTAAAATTACAGAACAAGAGATCAGGTAACAAGGAAATATAACTACATCCCGATGGACACAAAATTTTCTTTTAAACAGATGGCCCCTCAGTCATGGGGATCCATAGACAAGGGGCAATGGTAGATGATGCATACTATAACAACACATTGCCATTTGGCCCTAACTCTCTTATGAGAAACGACCATGCAGTTACGAAAAGTGATCATCACATAATGAAAAACTACGGTTTTGAAGTTCGACAAAACTACCCTAAGTCATGGGGAGCCGTTGGGCAACCGTCGTGACCTGTGGCGCCTCTTATTCAATTGGTCATGACTGTTTGTCCGGGGAACCCTCATGAAAAAATCAACTCATATCTCTATGAAAAGTGACCCGAAGGAATTACCCTATATTGCTCCTGCTTTTAGGAAAATAGCCTTGACAAAAGAAACCGCTCGAAACAAATCTGGAATCAAAATAGACGGAAAGTCCGAGTAGTGGGCAGTTCTCTTTCATGGAAGGGGAACACGGTTACATTATTCGGTGGTCAGCTCTCTGACGATGAATTCATTTACGATGAACAACTTGTACAGGAAAAGTAACGCAATAATACTAGTAAAATCAAAAGCCACAACATAAAAGGCCAAGTAAACGACTATAACTCATGATAATCATTGTTAAATTGAAAGTATATAGCTATTATGTAATCATTTACTATCCCTTAACTACGGTAGCCTAACGTAACCATTATTAAATTAAAATATAGCTATTACGTAATTACTTACTATTCCTTAAAATACTGTAACTCAACATAACTGTTATTAAAATAAGAATGTATAGCTGTTACATAATCATTTCAGATCATGACAAATCCGGAATCTGAAGAGTATATTCATAAGACATAAGGTATGCCAACGGAAAAGGAACGTCCATAAAAGTAAAAAGAACAAAAATGGAAAATAAAAAAAATTGTTAATTTTTCCCTTTTCACCTCAAATAACTTATCAATAGCAGTTCCTTTTGATTGATAGATATTATATAATAACACATTTGCAGATACGGGTACACAAATAGCCGTCTACCACTGGTTCAGTGAGACGCCGAAACAAGCGACTATATGGTACGTTGCTAATGTAAACTCAAAATCTAAAAGTAATCAATCCAAAAAGAAGCAAACATGATAAGATTTCCGATCCAACCACAATTAAGTAGTTGTAGCCTGGCAAATGTAACGTCATGGAAACTCAAGAAAAGCCACATCATGGATAATATTAATGATTCCTTAAAAGAATGGGTCCTTATCAAAACCGTGGAAAATCTTGACTTCCTCACGCTACATTTCCTTTTAGAATCTCCAAGGAAGGTCTTGGAAGACAGAATAATCCTAAGACTAATGGTAACCTTAGTTCATTATAATTTTAGTGCACGTACAATCACAAGAAAAATCAAATACACCAGACTAAGCGCCAACCTATTTTATCTTGTTCTTCTTGTGTGTCTTTCGTGCTGAAGACGCCTTGTTTGTATACAGGCGAAATATCCGCGTTGTTTTGTTTTTGTTGTTTTCTTTTCTCTCCACTGGCCACAGTCTCGTTTGTTTGTTTTTTTTTAGAGATTTTTCTCTTTGTTGGGTTTTGTGTAAATAACACAAACCTAAACCCAATAAACCCTTCAACGGGATCCGCTTTTTTTCAAGTCTCCCCGAGGGATTATAAAGACGTAAAGAAAATAACCCTGAATTTCTATCAGCAAGATCAAAATTTCGGAATCAAATTATTCCCCAGATTTGATGTAATTGTAAGCGAGCAACTATGTTGTTGTCAGTTACATATAAACTTTAGTTTTTCCGTTGAAAAAATAATAAATAACCCTCTTTCATTATCTGAATGGTGCCGAAAACTCATTCGACAAAATATGCGAAGGAGTGACATAATTGCCAAATTGGAAGGTCTACAAATCCCAAACCAATTATTAGTATATTTAATGCACTTGAACACGCAAGAAAGTGGTAAAAATAACGTAGTATATGAACTCAAATTTCTCAGTTCCAACGTATCATCATGGGAAAATTATCGACTTACCAATATTTTAACATCCTCAGGCTCAAAGGCGGTACTGCCAGACGATGCACCCATATTAAAACTGAAAGCCAATATCCGTGGAAGAAATTGTGTATATAAATAATCCCATAAAAATAAATAATAGAAGGGCTTACCAATATTCTGAAGTGTTATATCTAGATCGATCAGTTATTATTTGAAAAGTGCATTACATGAATAGGTTAGTAGTGTATTAATATGCTGTAAAACTATAAGTCAGGAAGTAAAGATCCAAAGACATAATATATATATATATATATATATATATATATATATATATATATATATATATATATATATATATATATATATATATATATATATATATATATATATATATATATATATATATATATTATGTCTTTGGATCTTTACTTCCTGACTTATAGTTTTACAGCATATTAATACACTACTAACCTATTCATGTAATGCACTTTTCAAATAATAACTGATCGATCTAGATATAACACTTCAGAATATTGGTAAGCCCTTCTATTATTTATTTTTATGGGATTATTTATATACACAATTTCTTGCACGGATATCGGCTTTCAGTTTTAATATGGGTGCATCGTATATGCACCCATATATATATATATATATATATATATATATATATATATATATATATATATATATATATATATATATATATATATATATATATATATATATATATATATATATATATATATATATATGGGTGCATATACGATGCACCCATATTAAAACTGAAAGCCGATATCCGTGCAAGAAATTGTGTATATAAATAATCCCATAAAAATAAATAATAGAAGGGCTTACCAATATTCTGAAGTGTTATATCTAGATCGATCAGTTATTATTTGAAAAGTGCATTACATGAATAGGTTTGTAGTGTATTAATATGCTGTAAAACTATAAGTCAGGAAATTGACAAAAAAAAAGGTAGAAAAAGGTAGTTTCTTGGAAAAGTCAATACTTTTAAGCCTGTATGGAACTTCGGGGAATCGAATTATATTCGAACAAACAATAGCCAAGTGCAAGGTGGCACTGCTGAACAAGTAGTTCAACCTTGACCCGAAGTTACCTTACTATCCATTCAAAAAAATAAATATTCATTCTTAGTTAATATGGAGCTTTGGAGCATCAAATTACGTCGAACGAATAAGAACCCGAGTATGAGGAAGTACTGGTGAAAAGGTAGTTTGATCTCAACCAAGAGTAACCATAATTGTAACTAATTTTAAATGAAAACAACTAGACAATAGCCAATAGAAACTATCTTTCATTTCAGAACAATGGCCAAGGCAATTATCGATACAGAGTTTATAACTATCCAGTATGCAAAAGAAAACATGATATACTCTGCAGCAAACCTCATTGTAAATAAGTCAGGGGAAGAAGTTTTTGCAAAAAAGTGGGATGTCAAATATGATTTAAGGAAATATAACATAGAATCGTATCGTTTTGGACTACGATTGGCAAATACATCCAAATATCGACCCGCAAGAGGAAAATCGGGAATAAAATACAACGGGAGAAATGGAAAATGCCTTCAATATAAATAGCATGAGACAAGAAAATTGCAAAAAAATATTAAAATAGGTCGCATTGCAATATAAATTAACACATATTAATTCTAGAATCAAACAGAATGGTGCGACTAATGAATATTATGATAATCTTAATTGTTTGTGCAGCAGCCAAAGACGTCGTAAAGCAGGGAATCATACCTAAGCATGGGAACTACCCCCAAAATAGCCGTAATGTATGAAAAGTATAAATTCTCCTATTCAAAAGAAAGACCAAAGATAATCATATGCGGGAAGCCAATGTGGAGTGTCTTCAGCTCATTATCAAGTGGAATATTTAGTTGCTTACGAGACAGAAGCTCATTAATTCTCCTAACCATGAGGATTTTGTTAACCCTGAATTATGGAAAAATTATTAGACCACGTGGGAAAAGTGAAAAGAAAGATCACAATGAGTCGAGCGAGATACAGAACCTACACCCAGAACTCCCAGATAACCCTTAAGCCAAAAATAAGGGAGGACATGATCGAGCAAATGCTAATAGATGTACCTCATTCGTCATGCCATGTCCAGTCCCACCTCTCTAATTATTGTTTGCGTAAAACCATGCAGCTATCACGACTAAATATGCGTCTCATAGGCGGCATGGACGTGCGTAAACAGTAAAGGCTTGAAAGTTTATAGTAAATCTAGACCTCTAATTAAACCATGTAATCTACCTCATATTCATATTCAGTCTGACTAGATAGTTGAAAATTAAATGCAAAATTAGTCGAGTGTTGATGAACGTTTAAAATAAGTTAAACGCTGAAACATATGCTGAAAATGTATGTAAGTATTATTTTGGAAGTTTTCATATTGTGTTATTTTTCCTTGTACTAATCATTTTTTTCAATGATTACTCAGCTTGTCTCGTAGTAATCAAGTATTGCTGCAATATGCTAAAACGATGAGAATTCCTTTTGTGTTTTATCTTTAAGTTTAACATCGGTCTAATTAATTTAATATCGTTGGTGTGATTAATTACGACTTATGCTTCAAATAAGTCCCTGTACAATGTCCTATAAATTATGTACTATTGCCTTATGTGTTTTAACCTATGTGTTTGCAAAGAGCCTATGACTTTGCCTAGGTATTTGTATTCTAGGAAGCGGAGTAAATCAATGGAAACTCAATCATGGTATACGATCACGCAACTCAGATACAACTTAGTAGCATATACTTTCATCATTCGTCAACCAACGACAAGTACTCACCAAATGAATCCCTAAAGACAATATTATGATGACAATCCAGTTACCATAACCTAGTACCAGGTAACACTACTTCAACAATATCGTCGAACAAGAATACCCCATATATATATATATATATATATATATATATATATATATATATATATATATATATATATATATATATATATATATATATATATATATATATATATATATATATATTTATTGACGATTATCTAGAAAACCATCCCGACCCAAGCATGTCGTAAAACTGCATAAAAATCCGTCGAATAACAATCCTTAGATGGCAAGGTCCCAAATAATATATACCAAGGACCAAGAATAATCCTGGAGGTTAATCTATCAATGATTACGTATCTTAAACCACGAGCCAATAACAATGTGTTGAAACAAGATCCTAAAATTAAGTTTTGACCCTACCACAGTCATTATTAGATGTCGCAAGGCAGCCCATCCTCCATAAAAAGAAGACCCAAATATGAACAATTTTGTGGGAAATATAAACTGTATAAAACTGTAATATAAACTGTATATAAACTGTGTGGGAAATGTGTTAAATCTTTCCCAAAATAAAGTGTCCAGAAAAGAGACTCAACCCAACTATTAACACTGTAATCCCAGTGACTAATCCCTCAACGATTGCGTATCATTGAACCACGAATCAAAGACAATACGTCTAACCAAAACCCTAAAATCAAGTTTTGGATCCAATTATAATTACCTTTATATGTCGTGACGCAGCCCATCGTTCAAATAAGAAGAGCCAAACGTGAAAGAATTTACGGGAAACATAAACTGTACGCGTATTAGATTTTCCCGAGGATAAAGTGCTCAAAAGAGATACCCAGCCCAGCTATTAACAAAGCCATCCCCTGTAATTTATCCCTCAACTGATATGTACCTTGTAAAAATATCAACGACAGGATATGGAAATTGACCATTAAATTAAGTTCCAATCCACCCGCAGACATGGGAGTTATATTCTAAAACACCAACCCCTCGTACATGATTTGAAAACCCATGCATGAACACATTTATGCAGGAAGTCGTACTTATAAACATTTTGAAATTTTACACCAATTATGAAGTGTAGCGATAAAAATTTATGGGACAATTGCGGTCATAAAGATTGACCGCGTCAGATGTATTCTTAGGCTTTAAAGCTATGAACTTACACCTTATAAGTTCTCCGATAGAGCCACTTATAGCGCTAAGGACTGCGCCATATGTAATATTATGATTTAAGGCGGGGTGCCAATCGCGCCCCTCGCAGAAAGCGAGAAAATAAAATATGTAATTATATAAATGTAACCTCCTTTCCATGGGTTATCTCAAAATCAATTACCTCTTATATTATGTAGAAATCAGATCCCTGGGAGCGCTACCTTGGAGGCATACGAACTAGTTACCTGTGGTGTGACTATATACAGACATGTAAAGTAAAATAAACACAAATAGAAAAGCAATAGATTCATTGTAACTTACATTTTAGGTGTAGAGCAATGCTCACTTCAATTGACGACAAATAGGAGCAGAGATAATAATATTGACTTAATTGCAATGCCTGAGTGCCGAAATAATTCTGATCATAATAATCATCCAAAAAGCACTTTTATCCCACTGTAAAGCGTAGTTTTTTGTTCTGCGCTCTAAGAGCTGACTCACAATTGGCCTAAGGGGCCCGAGGATGCGAACCCTTCGTCCAATAAATGGTTTTGAATATTTCTGATGATTCAAACGTTCACACCGCTCTTATAATTTAAACTTCCTGAGAAAAATTGTGTGTAGCATCTTTTTTATTGCCCACTATCTTAGCGAAATCTAAAACCGTATAGCACCGTTCTTTGTCTGTGGCTAAAATGCAATATTTCTCATTGCTGATTAAGGACTTTTCTTTTTTTGATACTAGATTTAAAATTAATTAGAGGAAGTCGGAATTATCTTTAGAAAGAAGGAACTTTATTTTTTTTGTATTTTAAATATATCATATTTTACTCACGGTACATATTACCCTTCCCATTATTTAATGACGTTCCCTCATTAGGACTTGCTTGCCTTTGGGCTTTTGAAATGTTCGCAATTTATTAACTATTTATTCTACATAATTTTGATTAACATTGTATTATTTCATATTTTTATTTTGGCTTAATCAGGAGTGCTAAAAATTTTCTCTTTTACTTTTCTTATTTTATTCTACATCCCTATCTAAAATTCATCTACCGGACTAAGATTATTCATGGTTCTAGGCTAGCTACTATACTAAAGATTTTTTTTTTCTACATCTAACACTGATTACTTTTACATTTCCAACAAGGTTGGGACTATTCTACCTTAACATAAGATTTTTTTTATTTTGCTGGTTTTTCTTTTTTTTTACAAGTTTTTGTTTTATTTTGCTCTCTATAGGGCACACTTCTTTCTATCTGCGCTATATTAAATGAATAGCACGACAACGCTACACATAGCTCTATCTGAACATCTAACACTACATATAGGAACGATTTTAAGCGCACAATATTGGGTTTACCATGTTCACTGGTAACATTAGAACACTTTCACTGGGGATGTTTGTTACGCAACGTTAATGATAGGATATTAGGATTTTTGAGTTATCAAAGTTATTAAGAAGTAACATCTGTAAATTCACACCTATTTCATCACCTTCGAGTCTCTTTAGCGTACTCAATCCTCCTGTCGTAAATTATGGTCCTTCACTCCTTTCGTCTTAGCAAAATTTTTAAAGCACTTAAAATATAGTTTCTTCATGGAACAGTTCGAGCATAAATGTGTTCACACGACGAGCTTTGTCTAATTGTCAACTGGGAAATGATGCTTCCAACTACAGGTGTGGGAATGTACTATCAGAGTTCATTCTCACTTGCTTTTTGATAGTTCATAGGGTGCCTTATCATTAAGGGGTCGAACACTGGGAGTGCGTTTATTTTCTTCTCAGCACATCATTTTTGGGATATTTTAAGGCACATAGAGAATGTATTTCTCGTATAAAATTGTTCATTCGTGCACTTAGGGATCACAGTTCTCTTATAAAATCATTAGTTCATGGCTTGCGTCTATTAACATTTGCGGTGATTCCTAGGTTAATCACGGGGGAATTAAAGTTTGGATTTGGAACAGGTTGACATCAAACAATAGTGACTCCTTCAACATATTGTCTTTAACTTGTAGGAGGGGTATATTGTCACTGACAGGTTAGTCACTGGGGTTAATTTTGGTTTCTGTAATTCAATGGTTGGTTTCCAGGTCCATTTTTCAGAAATTATCTCACAATATTATGGGATAACAGAGATACGAACTTTCCACACAGAGGGGATAGGATGGATTTTGAGAGATGGTCGAAAGGGATTCGACGCGTGAATCTGCGTCATATAAATAATTTTGGGGATCATTAAATATCATAACTATACAGTCAAATGGTTCATGTGTCCATAAGGATTATCATGGGTGATATTTATTTGCTTATATCTTGTACTGGTCGATGGGGTTCTCAGGATTTATGTGATTATATAGTTCGATAATGCACTGGATACTGAGATTCAAATATAATGTTACCTGATACTTAATATGGTTCATGGTCGAGGAAACAACGATCAAACGGTAGCTGTAATTTTCGTAGACGTAGCTGGGATGAAAATTGGCTGGAGTCTATGGTGAGTACTCTTCGTTGGTTGAGGTACGATGAAAATAAATGATACTAGGTTGTATCTGCACTGGACAACTCATTGTAATGATCGATATCCAATATGTCAATCCACTTCCTGTAATAAAAATAACAAGGCAGAATCACACGTTCTTTAAAACCAAGTAGTCTTAATACATAATAAACAATACGATTGGATGCATTTTAGGGTGAAGATTACCCTACAAGATAATATAAAAAGCTACACTGATATTACTACATAACATTGTTTATAATAAAACGACATTATTATCATGTTGGTTTCATATACATATAATTCCCATTGGGAAATCTAAAACAGAGATGTCTCCAAATTTGTTTTAAGAAAGGTAACAACGATAAAAGTTTTATTTAATTCTTCAATACTTATTTAATTTTCCCTTAGATTTAAAACAATCCTTTAAACATAAGTTACTCTACATTATTAAGTTTGAGGTCTAATTTTACAACATATTTCATGCCTGCATTGTTCACGCACGTCCGTGCTGTTTAAGAAACGCATGTTGCAGCGTCATAGCCACACGGTTTTATGCAAACAACATTTACAATGAGGGAACAAGACATAGCAAGGACGAGTGGAGACCTCTATGCCCACTCGTTTTCTAAGGTCTTCCCTTTTTCTTGGCTTAGACGTTCTCATGGAGTTCCGGGTTTAACTTCTGCATTACGGCCGTTTCGCCGTGTTCTTCTCTTGATTTTCGCCTTCTTAGTCTCAGGATTTCTCCGTAATTAAAAGTCAATAAGGTTCTGATGGTCAGGGAAGTCGCGAATACGAAACATACGGTCAGTAGTATGTTCCACCAGCAATTGGTTGAGAATAATCCGTATCTATAGTCCACGTACGTTAATCTCTGGTCTTCACTTTTAAATGGGGGATTCTGTGAGTCTAATGCCTCTATAGTTTTTGTAAGCTCTTTGCTCCCTTTATTTTTTTCTATTTTGGATCTTATTCTGTTTTCCACTTCCTCATGTTATAATTTGAGAGTATTAAACGACAGGTTAATTGCCTTGAAATTGATTATTTTGGGACTTATTATCTTTGTGCTCGTGGTAATTAACGGCGTTCGAAAAGTAAACTCTTTAGTTACAAGTCGACATCCTTGTTTTATGGTTATCGTACCTACATCTTGTAACAGTAATTATGTTTTGTAGCTTGGGTCTATTCTTTCTGTATTATTGTAACAAGACAAAGTTCCAACAGTTTCTCTTGGAACAGAAAATAACCAAAGATCATTTCTTAAATAATTTCTTAGAACACACTGCTTTTCCATTAAAAACAAAAAAAATTTTAAACACGAAAAACGGGTTTTAATTTTCTAAAAAGCAGTGAACTACAAAACAATTAATTATGCACAAAAGCTCCGAATATTTCGGCCCCACATCCGGGAGCATTTCTAAATGGGAAAAAAAAACAACTTAACTTACATCACAATAAAACATACTAAACACATAAAGAGAACAAAAAGCAAAAACGAAAGAAAAATATAAATAAATAAGACACAAAACTCACATATTAATTAAACACTTCCATGCACTGAATGTCTTTCAACTGACCTCCTCTCAGTATATAAATGGAAATATATTAAATAAACAATTCCATGTACTGAATGTCTATAATGATTCTACTCGCCTCCTCCCAGTATATAAATTGAAATATATTAATTAAACACTTCCATGCACTGAATGTCTTTCAACTGGCCTCCTCTCAGTATATAAATGGAAATATATTAAATAAACACTTCCATGTACTGAATGTCTATAATGATTCTACTCGCCTCCTCCCAGTATATAAATTGAAATATATTAATTAAACACTTCCATGCACTGAATGTCTTTCAACTGGCCCTCTCAGTATATAAATGGAAATATATTAAATAAACACTTCCATGTACTGAATGTCTATAATGATTCTACTCGCCTCCTCCCAGTATATAAATTCTATATACTGGGAGGAGGCGAGTAGAATCATTATAGACATTCAGTACATGGAAGTGTTTATTTAATATATTTCCATTTATATACTGAGAGGGTCAGTTGAAAGACATTCAGTGCTTGGAAGTGTTTAATTAATATATTTCAATTTATATACTGGGAGGAGGCGAGTAGGATCATTATAGACATTCAGTACATGGAAGTGTTTATTTAATATATTTCCATTTATATACTGAGAGGAGGCCAGTTGAAAGACATTCAGTGCATGGAAGTGTTTAATTAATATATTTCAATTTATATACTGGGTGGAGACGAGTAGAATCATTATAGAAATTCAGTACATGGAATTGTTTATTTAATATATTTCCATTTATATTCTGAGAGGAGGTCAGTTGAAAGACATTCAGTGCAAGGAAGTGTTTAATTAATATGTGAGTTTTGTTTCTTATTTATTTATATTTTCCTTTAGTTTTTTGCTTTTAGTTCTCTGTATGTGTTTAGCATGTTTTATTGTAATGTAATTTAAGTTGGTTTTTTTTCCCGTTGAGAAAGGCTCCCGGATGTGGGGCCGAAATATTCGGAGCTTTTGTGCATAATTAATTGTTTTGTAGTTCACTGCTTGTTAGAAAATTAAAACCCGTTTTTCGTGTTTAAAAAAATTTTTTTGTTTTTAAAGATCATTTCTAAGGTGTATGAATATTTCTCGCTTAGTATTTCCTATCACGGCTTCTTTCAGTTGGACTATCAAAATCGTACTGGCATGGTACGGGTAGACTTTTAAAAATTAAAGGAAATTATTCGAATTAATCATATGAAACTTTTTAATTAGAATTTGTTTTCGGGAACTGATATATGTTGAACAGACGGTGTCAGACGGTTTTGATTCATGCGAAGCCATGATACACGTTGAACAATATTTTTCTACAAAATCTATTATAATTGTATGATTTTTACTTGTAACCTAAAAGTATTTAAATTATTATTCCTTTATGACGCCTATCCATAAATTTTTTCTTGGATTTTTAAGGGTATTTTAATCTGTCCGGTTTCTTAACGGTTCTACCTGACTGTGTCGTTACTTTTTCTTCTGTTTGTTGCGGTTTTTTCTTTTTAGGTTTTTATAGCGAAAAAAGATCAAAAATTTTGTATTGTTTTTTCAAAAATTCTTGCCCTTTTAATTTATTTTCTTGTGCGTGCGCAGCCGCTGAAGTCGGTCTTGATTTCCCTATTTCTTTGACTACTATATGATCTGATTCGCCGGCAAACTCTTTGGAACTGGTTTCCGATGATTCTGTGTTATAAGTTTTAGAAGTTGCACCTCGCATTTTTGAGGTATCCCCTCCCCTTCCTTCGTAAATTTTAACTCATCTGGAAGTAGAAGGTTTATTCTCTAAGTCCTCGCTTTGAGTTTTCAACTCGGGAGACTTGAAAGATTCTTGAGAGCTTTGAGAGGAATCAATAGTTTTCACGAGGTTCCTCCACTGTTTAAATGCCATGTCTTCAGGGGGGTGAGGCATCTTTTGCACTAGTATTTCCCTCCAAGAAGTCCATTGTTTAGGTTTGACCTTGGACTCAGTTATATCATGATATTGTCATTGCTGGTCATCCTTGAGAGTTTTGTTCTTAGACAATGTACTTTGACTCGTTTTTATTGGGAAATTTATGATATCCATAGCTTCTCGCAGATTTGTTTTAGTTGAATCTTTGGGAGGAGTTTTCTTTACAGTAATACCCGGAGTTTCTACAGGTCTGTTCAATAGTCTCTGCTATGACAGGGCTTTTTCTATTGATATTGAAGAGGTAACTATATGATCTGGAAATCTCGTGAGGGGACAAGGGGTTAAAATTCTATCAGGGAACAATTTGGTTTTTGGAGATACCGTAAAATCTAATTCTCCCGCGCTCTCCTATGATGAACTTTTTGGATTTTTTGGCGTTTTTATTCTCTCTGATATTAGGGATTTTCTCTTGGGAATAACTATATTTTTCAAAGCTAAAAATTCTTCAAAGTTTTCCTCATCGCTCTTATTGTCGAAATAGTCTTGCTTGAAATTAAAGGGTTTTAGCTCTGCCAATCTTGATTTAGGGGGCTCATTTTCGGCATCTGACGAATCAGTAGACGAGGGACACGGTACCCATCTTTCCGGAAATTTTGCTCTTTTTATTCGGCTAACAAGTGCTTTGTATGTTCTTCCACTATCAGGGTTCACCATTTTAAAGGTATAATCGTTATCGTACTTTTTGACTATTCTTTGCGGTCCAAAATATTTGTTGGAAAGTTTTTTGCCTTCCGTTTTTGCCTCGTTCCTTAGGTAAACGCAGTCTCCTATTTTGAAATCTATACTCCCCTTGACTTTGGGTTGATTTCTTAGCTCTTGGTTTATTTTACATTTTTCCAATTCTTCCTTAACTATTTTATAAGTTTTCCTCATTCTATTTATGAATTCTTGTTTGTAATCCTCCGAGTTATTATAATACTGCCGAGATTAAATAATCTCACGGGATTCTAAAATCACGACCAAAAAGTAAAAAAAATGGATTGTCTTTAGTTGTTTCTGAATAAGCAGTATTGATTACGTTGGTTAAATAGGGTAGGAATAGATCCCAGTCGTTCCTGCTGTCTTTTTTATAAATGTTTAATACATTCGAAAATATTTTATGCCTATTTTCTATTTTACAATTAGCTTGTGGGTGATATGGGATTGTCACCTTTTTCTCTATGTTAAGAAAACTCATTAAATCTTTTGTTACTTTTGAAACAAAATTGCTTCCGTTGTCACTTAAAACCTTATTTGGAATGCCAAATTTTAAAAATAATTTGGCTAACGCCTTACTTGTGGCGTAAGCAACTTGACTTTTTAATACCTTCGCAAAGGTAAATCCGAAAAAGTGATCTATAACTGAAAGAATACATGTATAGCCTCTGTTGGAATAAAGGAAGCCTCCACTTGTTCTTTATAAATCAAATGAGACAATGTCGAAGGGGAATCTTGCTACCGGGACTCTTCTCATTGGAGGCTTAGGATAAGCTTGGGGTTTTTTTCTTAAGGTACACGCTTCACATGTACTTACAAATTCTTTAAGTTTTGTTACTCCCGACGGCACATAAAAATATTGTTTTAATTTAAGGAAAGTTTTCGTTACTCCTAAGTGTCCTCCTATATCTGAATGAAAATATTTGAAGGCAGGTATTATTAAGTTTTGTGGTAATAGAGGTATTATTGAGGTTTGGTTTCTATTTGTCTCAGCAGTCACGATTCTACATAGTATTTCTTCATCGCGATCATAGTAAAAATTGTCTATATCTTTTCTAAGAGTTTTGAATTTATCCGGTAACGTCATTCAAAAAATAATTAATAAGTGCTACACATATTTCGTCCTTTTTTTCTTTCTTTTTATATTTTCTAAAGATAAGGGACAATAGTTAACCTTATTTTCTTTTACTGTGTCATTGTCTTTGTTTTTGTTACATTTATGTTGGCTCTTAGTATTGAAAGCGTCAACTTCATTTTCCTCAGCCTCCGACGGAATACTTTCTGGGTATCTACTCAAAAAGTCACAAGCTGCATTTTGTTTACCTTTTAAATATTCAAGTTCGTAATCTAGGTCTTGGATTTTCATAATCCATCTAGCTAGAATGCCCGTCGGGTTTTTAAATGTGCGCAGGTAATGCAAGCTTTTATGGTCTAATCGTAGTATAAATTTTCTACCGATTAAATAGTGTCTAAATTTGTCCAAGTGGTGGATTATAGATAATAATTCTAAGTTTGTGGCGGAATAACTACTTTCACCTTTTTATAAAGTTCTACTCGAATAGCATATAACTTTTTCTATTTGTTTTTGTTTAGGTGTTCCCTCTAGAGGATTAGGGTTTTCTACCGGTATTATTTGCGAAAGTATAGTGCCAATTCCTTTTGAACTAGCATCGGTTGTGACCACAAATTGTCCGTTTTTGAAATCAGGAAGTCATAATATCGGTTCAGAAGTGAGTGCCTTTTTGAGACGGTCTAGGGAAGTTTGAGCTTTTTGGGACCATGTCACATTTTGAGAGTTCCACTTAGCTATCTCGGTGAGGGGTTTCGCAATTTGGGCGTAATTGCGCACGAATTTTCGAAAGTAGCCAGACAGACCTAAAATTCCTCTTAATTCGTTCATAGTTCTTGGGGGTTTGAGGTTTTCAACACATTTATTTTATCTGGGTCTGGGGATATCTCTCCTTGTGTCACTACTACTCCTAAAAATTTAACTTTAGATTGAAATAAATTTACTTTTTCAGGCCGGCATTTTAAATTACCCTGTCTGAATTTCTCGAACACCTTAGCTAATGTTGCTAAGTGCTGTTCAGCGTCTTCCCGCATTTCCCACGCATATGAAACCATCAACAAAATGAATGATATTCTTTAATCCTCTTAATAGATGTAACAAGGGTCTACATAACGCGCTTGAACTTGTTTTAAGTCCAAAAGGTGCTCTTAAGTATTTATATGAACCACATTCAGCCGTTGAAAACGCAGTTCTATAGACATCTTTTTAGGCTTTTTTCACTTGGTGGTAGCCTTGGGTAAGGTCCAAAGAAGTAAAGATTTTATTTTTGCTTGAAATAGAGTCAAGAATTTCATCTATTCTTGGTAGAGGAAATTTATCGCTAACTACTTGTTTGTTGAGGGCTCTATAATCTACTACAAGTCTAAGATCACCATTATTTTTTGGTACTAAGATCACCGGTGCGCTGTACGGACTTATACTGGGGTGTATAATTTCTTTTTTTTCGAATTCATGAATTTTATTTTTTACGATTCTTTGTGCTTATACGGCACACGATATGGCTGTTTCGCGACAGGACCACCAGTTGTTAAAATTGAATACTAGTAAAATTGTATCAATCTGATGTCATATTAACATGTCGAAAATGAATCTTTAAAATTCCATAATATTTTGCATAATTTTTTCTTAAGTTCTAAATCTGTAATATTATCAATATTAAATTTGTTTAAAAATTGCGATTTAGTTAAAAGGTATTTGTTATTTGAGGAGGTTTTAATGCCGTTAACAAGGTTTCTTTTGGAATTCTCCCATCTATTTAAATCATTCTCCGATAAAACTTGGATTCGGACTAAACACGTCCCCTTTTTTATTGTAATTGTGTCATTTTCGTGGTTATTTGTTACCCAAATAAAACCTTCTCCTTTATTGTAAGACATAATCTGGTCCTCGCATAGCAGATTTTCAGGGATCTCATTTGACGGGGTTGCAAACCATATTTCAGATTTGCTATCCACTGGTTAAATCATCTGTGATATTTGAATTTTGTGCATCGTTTTGGGAGGGACTTTTGTTTTCCTTATCGCGAATCCGTAATATTTTTCTTTATTTTCATTGTCTATTAAATTTAGACTGGCGCTATCCGTCAATAGCATTGGCTGTGCCTGAACTGCAATGGGGGTCACTACTTTTTTCCATATTTCCACTATTTTCTTGACTTCGTTTGACCTGTACTGCTGCGTATCTCCTATTTTTATTTTTGCAGATTCAATGCACTTATTATTTAAATTTTCTTCATTTCTGCAATGTCTCTGAGAATAATTGAACAAATTTCTGACTATGCCATGTCCTCCTTGCGAGATATGAGGTTCAAAAGATTGCGACATTATACCGCCAGAAATTTTATTTACTGTTACGTTGTCTTCGTAACCTCTGTTACAATTTCTTAAGGTAAAAATTTCTTTCCCTACCTTAGCCGGGTAGACAAGCCTTTTGTTAGCCACGTATAATAGTCCTCTATTAGACCTAAGAAAAATTGTGCCGATGATGGCTTCGTGCGAAAGGTTATCGCATATTATAAAATTTGTTGGAAAGATTCTATTATCCCTTTTTATGTTTAGGCGAATTGAACCTTTTGCATCCAATTTATGCCCTGTCACGCTAGTTAAATTGGGATTATTAGAGTTCCTTTGTTGCCTAATATGCGGAGGCAACATATTAAATACGCTAGAGTTTATGATACTAATCGTTGCACCAGAGTCAATCAAAGCTTTAAAGTAAACATTTGCCGCAAACAAATCATTAAATATAGGTAACTTGTTATTAATATCACTACAAGACGGTACTACTATCGGTTTGGACCTATAAAACATTCTAGGCGCCCTCTGGGTCCAATTTATTCTTCCGAGGGGCCTGACGAGTTTCCCCGTGGATTTGTTTCGTACGTCGGTGTCTGCAATAGAGATTCAGATATGTGAGATTCCGTAGGCATATCTAATTGATTTACATTTGTCTGCCTTCGCCATGTATTATTGCTATAGTTTGGATGTCTTGCGCCAGCGCCGGGGGCTGGCGTTGACCGCAAATGCCGTTGGCTTGAAAAATTTGTATTTCCTGTCGGCCGAGAATTGTTTCATCTATTGGGGGAGGGTTATACACATTTGGTTGGTAAGCGTTGTAGGGTACTAATTGGCGCAATCTTCCCTGGCTATAGCCTAGTGCACCACCGGCGCTAAAATTTGTTCTTCCAAACAAATGGTTGCCATAATTTTGCATACTGCCGACAGCAATTCTTGGTATGCTATGGGAGACATAACGGAACTCCCTTGCGATGTGCCCAGGTCGATTACAAATATAGCATCTTCTTATTTAACGGTCATTTTCATGATTGATTTGTCTGAATGACTGATAATATTCTATGTACGGCCTAGTGGGTTCTTGTTTTTAATGTCTTTGTGACACTGGAGGGTTATCCCTATAAAAGAATTGGCAAGACGCCTGATCGCCTTTGAAGTTTATGCTTGCGTTTATTCGCCTAGGCTATTTATTTTTGCTTTAATGTGATTGGCTACTATCGTATCAATTTCGATCAATCGCTCTACCTCCTGAACTGCAAGATCCAACGTCTGAATATTTTTGGATATTACCATTCTATAAAGTTTTTGGGGTAGCCCTTGCAAAAAGGTATGTAATATGACTTTTTTATACAGCTCTCCCGAACCTTCTCCGTATTTTGCTTCAACTGAAATCCGTATATTATCAAGATATTCTCTTATATTTTGTGAATGGTCAAAGCATACCATTCCGTGTTTTCATTTATTTGTGGAACTTGTTTCGATAAATCTGTCTTTAAATGCCGTTAACAATTTGTCCACCGTGTTTATTGGCAAGTTGGCGTCATCGCCTATAGTACATTCCATCTGCTTTAGAAAGTTTAAAGCCTGGCCTTTTAATCTTAATAGAAGCATATCAACTAACGTTTCTAGCTCTGTTTTTGTTAATTCTACAAACTACAATCTTAATAGAAGCATGCCAACTAACGTTTCTAGCTCTCTTTTTGTTAATTCTACAAACTGGGCCAATTGGATATTAAATTCGTCAATATCTGATTGTCCATTGTACTGTGGAATAGTCTTTGCTATTTCTACTTTTTTTCGCGACCAACTTTTGCGCCTTTAATTGTTCGTCTAATTCTTCTGACATTTTTTTTTGCATTTGAATAACTCAAAATAAATTGATTTTTTCACTTAACCTATTTTGCGGGAGGCTATTATCTCCTATGAGATATTTTAAAGGATTTTCCTGTAATAGCTTAGCGGTTATAGGCCTAATCACTTTACTTATATGTCTGTATCTCTCCAATAATTAAATTTAAATGACAAAGTTTTTAGCCTAATTAGTTCGCATGATTTTCTCCAATTTCTGACCGTGCCATTTGTAGCGATAAAAATTTATGTGACAATTGCGGTAATGAAAATTGACCACGTCAAATGTAATATTAGGCTTTAAAGCTATGAACTTAAACCTTATCAGTTCTCCGATACTACTACTACTACTACTACTAACAACTCATCGCAGCACCAAGCCGCCTGAGGCCAACACAGCTACGCACGCTGCTCCTCCACCCCAATCTATTCAAAGCCTCCCTTTTTACATCCGCCAACGAAGTTCCCATTCCCTTTAAATCTTTCTTTATGACGTCCTCCCACCCCAGACGGGGACGACCTTCTTTCCGTTTAGCCCTAGATGGTTGACAAAAAAGAACAATCTTCGGCAATCTGTCATCCTTCATCCGCACAACATGCCCTAACCACCTCAACCTTTCTTTCATTATAGCCCTAGAAAGCGGTATTGAACCACATTTTTCGTACAGCCTACTGTTTGAAATACGGTCAGTCAGCCGGGTACTCAGAACAATACGTAAACAATTTCTCTGGAAAACATCTAGCAAATCTTCATTCGCTTTTTGGAGCGCCCATGCTTCTGAGCTATATTTGACCACTGTCATCACTGTAGCTTCTAATATTCTAATCTTTGTTTGCAGACTTATCTTCCTATTCTTCCAAACTTTTTTCAACTATGAAAAAACACCCTGAGCCTTGGCTATTCTACTTTTGACATCTTCACTGCTCCCACCATTTTTACTAATAATACTAGCAAGGTAAGTGAAGCTGCCCACCTGATCAATATTTTCATTACCCAACGTCACCTTTTCATCTTCACTTATTCCTAGCCTTAGTGACTTACTCTTTTTAACATTAATTTTCAAACCAATACTAGCACCCTGAACTCGCAAAACCTCTAAAACTTCATTCATTTTGCTCACACTTTCATCTAGGATGCTTAAATCATCAGCATAATCCAAGTCCAGGAGATTTTTTCCTCCCCATTTGATTCCGTGGTCTCCCATTGCCTTTCCTGTTCTACTACTACTACTACTAACAACTCATCGCAGCACCAAGCCGCCTGAGGCAAACACAGCTACGCACGCTCCTCCTCCACCCCAATCTATTCAAAGCCTCCCTTTTTACAACCGCTCACGAAGTTCCCATTTCCTTTAGATCTTTCTTTATGACGTCCTCCCAACCCAGACGGGGACGACCTGCTTTCCTTTTAGCCCTAGATGGTTTGCCGAAAAGAACAATCTTCGTCAATCTGTCATCCTTCATCCTAACAACATGCCCTAACCACCTCAACCTTTCTTTCATTATAGACCTAGAAAGCGGTATTGAACCACATTTTTCGTATAGCCTATTGTTTGAAATACGGTCAGTCAGTCGGGTACCCAGAACAATCCTTCAGCACTGTCTCTGAAAAATATCTAGCAAATCTTCATCCGCTTTTCGGAGCGTCCATGCTTCAGAGCCATATTTGACCACTGTCACCACTTTAGCTTCTAATATTATAATCTTGGTTTGCAGATTTATCTTCCTATTCTTCCAAACTTTTTTTAAGTGTGAAAAAACACCCTGAGCCTTGGCTATTCTATTTTTAACATCTTCACTGCTCCCACCATCTTTACTAATAATACTACCAAGGTAAGTGAAACTGCCCACTTGATCAATCTTTTCATTACCCAACGTCACGTTTTCATCTTCACTTATTCCTAGCCTTAGTGACTTGGTCTTCCTAACATTAATTTTCAAACCAATACTAGCACCCTGAACTCGCAAAACCTCTAAAACTTCATTCATTTTGCTCACACTTTCATCTAGGATGCTTAAATCATCAGCATAATCCAAGTCCAGGAGACTTTTTCCTCCCCATTTGATTCCGTGGTCTCCCATTGCCTTTCCTGTGCTCCTTAAAACAAAGTCCATCAAAATAATCCATATAAAGGGGGATAGAACACAACCCTGCTTAACTCCTGATTTAATACAAAACCAGCTGCTAACCTCATTTCCTACCTTAACCGCAGCAGTGTTATTCTCGTACATAGCACTAATCACTTTAATGTATTTGTCTGGTATACCATACAAGGATAAAACCTTTACTAAAGCTCCTCTATCAACAGAATCGAACGCTTGCTCATAATCTATAAAACTGAGGACCAAAGGTGTTTGAAAACTTAGGCACTTCTCAATTATTAACCTAAGAGTGAAAATTTGGTCAACACATCCTCTACCTTTTCTAAAACCGCACTGCTCTTCTCTTAAAACTTTGTCTACGGCATCTCTCAGTCTAAAAAGTATCATATTACTAAGCAATTTGCTACCTACAGAGACCAGACTAATGCCTCGATAATTACCACACTCACTTTTATCACCTTTCTTATAAAGTGGCTTAATTAAGGTTTTCCTAAAATCGTTAGGTACTTCCCCTTTTTCAAAAATCATATTCATAATCTCCTATAACTTATTTCTAACCTCAGAGCCACCATATTTAAGAATCTCATTTACTACCCTATCAGCACCTGGAGCCTTATTATTCTTTATTCCTTTTAGTACTGTTTCTAATTCCTCCTCACAAAACAAATCTTCCTTCACATCCAAGGTATCACAAACTTTTTCATTTTCCTCTATATTTTTTCCTGCAACTCTATCTCGGTTAAGCAAATTCTCAAAATGTTCGGCCCATCTCGCTTTAGCTTTTGTCTTATCGCTAATTGCCACCCCATTCCTATCTTTAACTGGGAAAAGTCCGGATTGACTACTACCTCTAAATTTGTTAAAGTGACAGAACAATATTTTACTATTATGCCGTCTAGATGCATCTTCTATATCATCGGCAAATTTATCAATGGCCTCTACTTCACACCTACTTAGTTCATGTTTCAATGCTTTCTCCACTTTCTTTACATTTCTTTTGTTTTCATGTGATCTATCACTCAGATAATTCTTGTAGAAGTCCTTTCTCCTTTCTATTAAACATAAAGCTTTTTCACTAATATTCTTAGCTGCAGGCCTAGCTTTCTTCCCTAAGACACATTCAGCAACTGCACAGACTATTTTTCTGAAATTATTCCAACCGTCTTCAACATTGTCAAATTTTAAATTGTCAAGTTTAGTATTCAACTGTTCCTGGAAAGTTTCTCTCAAATTCTCATCCTGGAGTCTACCAACATCATAACTTCCCCGGAGGTAATTACCCTTCCGATATTTCAGCTTTAAATTAACCCTTGACACTACTAGATGGTGATCTTTACTTTTAACATCAATAACAGCACTCCTGTATACCCTAGTATCTTGTATTGATCCAACCAGTCTTCGATTTACTATAACATAATCAATAAGGTTTGCTGTCTTACCATCACGTGAATACCATGTTAGCTTATGAGCCATTTTATGACCAAACACCGTATTGGTTATAACTAGATTGTTATACCTACAAAATTGCAAAAGTCTGTATCCATTACTGTTTTCTTTTCCTACACCAAATTTACCTAAGCTGGGATACCATCTATCCATATTTCTACCAACCTGGGCGTTAAAATCTCCCAGCAATAACATCATATTTCTACGTGGGACCTTGTCTATTTGCTCCTGTAACTGTAAGTAGAATTCATCTGAGTCACTAGTATCTCCATCAGTCGGTTCTACAGGGGCGTATACTACTATAACTGATACCTTGAACTTACTAGTCATAAAATGAGCAATTAGTATTCTATTATTAATACCTTCCTAGCCTAAACAAGACTTAGCAGCTTCCTTATTCATCATGAGCCCTACTCCCTGTCTATGTAACCCATCCTTCCTTTCCTGTTCTCCTTAAAACAAAGTCCATCAAAATAATCCATATAAAGGAGGATAGAACACAACCCTGCTTAACACCTGATTTAGTACAAAACCAGCTGCTAACGTCACTTCCTACCTTAACCGCAGCAGTGTTATTCTCGTAGATAGCACTAATCACTTTAATCTATTTGTCCGGTATACCATACAAGGATAAAACCTTTGCAAAAGCTCTTCTATCAACAGAATCGAAGGCTTGCTCATAATCTATAAAACTGAGGACCAAAGGTGTTTGAAAACTTAGGCACTTCTCACTTATTAGCCTAAGAGTGAAAATTTGGTCAACACATCCTCTACCTTTTCTAAAACCGCACTGCTCTTCTCTTAAAACTTTGTCTATGGCATCTCTCAGTCTAAGAAGTATCATATTACTAAGCAATTTGCTACCTACAGAGACCAGACTAATGCCTCGATAATTACCACACTCACTTTTATCACCTTTCCTATACAGTGGCTTAATTAAGGTTTTCCAGAAATCATTAGGTACCTCCCCTTTTTTAAAAATCATATTCATAATCTTCAGTATCTTATTTCTAACCTCAGAGACTCCATATTTAATAAACTCAAGTACATCTCTATCAGCACCTGTAGCATTATAATTCGTTATTCCTTTTAGTACTGTTGCTAATTCCTCCTCACAAAACATATCTTCCTTCACATCCAAGGTATCACACACTTTTTCATTTTCCTCTATATTTTTTCCTGCAACTCTATCTCGGTTAAGCAAGTTCTCAAAATGTTCGGCACATCTCGCTTTAGCTTTTTCCTTATCGCTAATTGCCACCCCATTCCTATCTTTAACTGGGACAAGTCCGGATTGACTACTACCTCTCAAATTTTTAACGTGCCAGTACAATATTTTACTATTATGCCGTCTATCTGCATCTTCTAAATCCTCGGCAATTTTATCCATGGCCTCAACTTCACACCTCCTTAGTTCATATTTCAATGTTTTCTCCACTTTCTTTACATTTCTTTTGTTTTCATGCGATCTATCACTCAGATAATTCTTGTACAAGTCCTTTCTCCTTTCTCTTAAACATAAAGCTTTTTCACTGATATTCTTAGCTGCATTTCTAGCTTTTTGCCCTAATATACATTCATCAACTTTACAAACTATTTTTCTAAAATTATTCCAAACATCTTCTACATTATCAAATTTTAGACTCTCAAGTTTAGCATTCGACTGTTCCTGGAAAGTTTCTCTCAAATTCTCATCCTGGAGTCTACTAACATCATAACTTCCCGGGAGGTAGTTACCCTTCCGAAATTTCAGCTTTAAATTAACCCTAGACAATACTAGATGGCGATCTTTCCTTTTAAAATCAAAAACAGCACTCCTATCTACCCTAGTATCTTGTAATGATCCTGCTAGTCTTCGGTTTACTATAACATAATCAATAAGGTTTGCTGTCTTACCATCACGTGAATACCATGTTAGCTTATGAGCCATTTTATGACCAAACACCGTATTGGTTATACCTACAAAATTGCAAAAGTCTGTATCCATTACTGTTCTCTTTTCCTACACCAATTTACCTAAGCTGGGATACCATCTATCCTTATTTCTATCAACCTGGGAGTTAAAATCTCCCAGTAATAACATCATATTTCTACCTGGGACCGTGTCTATTTGCTCCTGTAACTGTAAGTAAAATTCATCTGAGTCACTAGTATCTCCGTCAGTCGGTTCTACAGGGGCGTTTACTACTATAACTGATACCCTGAACTTTCTAGTCATAAAAGAGCTATTAGTATTCTATTATTAATACCTTCCCAGCCTTAAACAAGACTTAGCAGCTTCCTTATTCATTATGAGCCCTACTCCCTGTCTATGTACCCCATACTTCCTGCCTGAGTAAACAAATTCTGTATGACCTAATTTCATACTTCCTACCCCTGGGATATGAGTTTCTGAAACTCCTAGTAAATCCAGTTCAAATCTTCTGAATTCGTCAGTCAAAATGTCAATACGATGGTCATTTTTTAATGTCGTAACATTCCAAGTTCCAATTTTCATGTTCTTTAAATCATTGAAATTATTTTGGCCTTAGGAAAAGCAATGATCCCGGATACCAGTGCAGGATGGGGATCACATATCTTCTCAAGTCTACACCGACGTGCTTAAGCCGGCCTAGAACCGGACAGCAAGAAGTCCCTGGGACCTCCATGAATGGAGGCTTTGTGCAGTCATGAGCCCATCTTGGTCACAACATGGTTTTCAGCACTTGGCGATGCTGTTCTATCAAGAAGAGTCGAAATCCTGTACAGACAATCTAAAGCCTATTACCTCCGACTCATTATAAATTCATGCCTACAAATATTATGCTACTACGGGGAGGCAACCCGTAATAGATAAGTTAGCTAGGAAGAGATTTTTCAGCCCAAAGACGCCCATCAAAACATACCAATCCCAGAAGAATTGTCTATTAGTCAGAATCCCGTGCGAAGGCTGTGTCGTTTACTAGGCTATAATTTCCTCGAGGGGCGCCACTCCTCAAGTGGGAATAGAGTTGACCGCAAGGTTCCCAGTCTTGCAGGTACCCCGAAAAGGTCGAGGCAGCCCTTTGCAGAGGCTTTTGTCCATAGATCTGGATCTTACGCCCTGCCACAGTTGTCCTCCTATAGAGGATCCTCCCGCGATGGTGTTCTGCATCACCATGCAATTTAACCCATTACTGGGAGAAGGTTTGCAACTCATGGAACTTGTGGACAAACCAGTGGGCCCTTTTGAGTGTACATTTGAGGGGCCTTCTTCCTCCTCCGCCTGTATTTATGACCCCGGGCGAGGGCGCCCCAGATTCTATTATGGACCCTCAGGGATAATGTTCCCCCTTGGTCCATGCCTCCTATGGAGGTACTCTACATATCTGTAGAGCGTTCCCCTATCGCCACCTGGGGACACACTGAATGACCTGGGGGAGGCCAGATAAACGGATCACTTTTGTTTTGCAAAGGCCATAACTCAGTGACATATTTAACCTACTACTTATAAATATACATAACTCACTGACTAGGCCTATATAAGTTATATACAGAAATATATAACTCAGTGACATATTTAACCTACTACTTATAAATATGTGTAACTCACTGACTAGGCCTATATAATTTATATACAGAAATATATAACTCAGTGACATATTTAGCCTACTAATTATAAATATGTGTAACTCACTGACTAGGCCTGTATAAGTTAAATACAGAAATATATAACTCAGTGACATATTTAGCCTAGTACTTATAAATATGTGTAACTCAATGACTAGGCCTGTATAAGTTATATACAGAAATATATAACTGAGTGACATATTTAGCCTACTACTTATAAATAAGTGTAACTCACTGACTAGGCCTGTATAAGTTATATACAGAAATATATAACTGAGTGACATATTTAGCCAACTACTTATAAATATGTGTAACTCACTGACTAGGCCTATATAAGTTATATACAGAAATATATAACTCAGTGACATATTTAGCCTACTAATTAAAATATGTGTAACTCACTGACTAGGCCTTTATAAGTTATATACAGAAATATATAACTCAGTTACATATTTAGCCTACTACTTATAAATATGTGTAACTCACTGACTAGGCCTGTATAAGTTATATATAGAAATATATAACTCAGTGACATATTTATCCTACTACTTATAAATATGTGTAACTCACTGACTAGGCCTATATAAGTTATATAAAGAAATATATAAATGAGTGACATATTTAACCTACTACTTATTAATATGTGTAACTCACTGACTAGGCCTATATAAGCTATATACAGAAATATATAGCTCAGTGACATATTTAGCCTACTAATTATAAATAGTTGTAACTCACTGACTAGGCCTGTATAAGTTATATACAGAAATATATAACTCAGTGACATATTTAGCCTACTACTTATAGATATGTGTAACTCACTGACTAGGCCTATCTAGGTTATATACAGAAATATATAACTGAGTGACATATTTAACCTACTACTTAGAAATATGTGTAACGCACTGACTAGGCCTATATAAGTTATATACAGAAATATATAACTCAGTGACATATTTAGCTTACTACTTATAAATATGTGTAACTCACTGACTAGGCCTATATAAGTTTAGTCGTTACTTGTTTTAAGTTTTATTTATTTATTTTCAATACTACTACCTCAAGACATCACTACATCCAATTAACTGAGAAATATATATACTACAAGGACTATATATGAGGCTATTGGGGGAGGGAGGGGTAGGATGCATTGTCAGAAAAGAAACCCCGAAATTTGAGAAGAGCATAAAATAAGGAAACTAATTGTACTACTTTCATTTGTCTAGCATTCTTCCTTCAGAGGTAACCATTAACAAAATTATATTTAAATTATAAATCTATGGTTTCAACTCCAGCTTCAGCCACTAATACTCTGCCTCTTATAGGCTTATAGGTTACTCTGCCGTTTATATAGGTTATATAAACTAGTAGCCTAGGCTGTAGGCTATATGTGTCCACCAGGGGGGGAAGATAGTCATGTTTAGCATTATGATTTTAGGAATAAAATCTGTGAATTAACTTGACTTACTTACTTGTCTCAGGTCTCCTGCCAGGCAGTGCTTGGTTTAGAGAGTGATGCCTGTCTCTGCATCCACTTTGGTCTGGTGTGAATTTTGGAAGTAAATAAAGTTTGTTTGGAATGATGCAGACTCTGTCTGCTGACAATATGCCTCTGGATATGTCCCCCTAAGTAAATACTCTGATGAGGGTGGCTGAAGCCTCTTGCTGCAGGTGGAGCCCACTTGCAGAATCTCAGTATCTAGGTTAATCTAGGTCTAGTCAGATTCCAGGTCTAGGATTGGTTGGACTAGCAGCCCTCCACCCAAAATAAGTGCTATGAATAGCAACAAGATAGCCTTGTATCCAGACTTCTTTAAGTGAGTGTTTAGGTAAATATCTAGATTAACAGAGTGTTCAGACAGATAAGAAACAAACCCATCCCCAGAATCAGAGTCTCATCCCGAATCCAAGTATAAGATTTGTTAAGCTATTTATGAACTCTCAAAGATGATATCTTTTCTTTTCAACATAGCCTATATACCCATGTTATCATCAATCTTGCTAAAATCAGTTTACCTATAAATTTGGTAAATTTCTAGTGGGCCAAACAATCCAGCCAAGATGAAGGTGACCTGAGGCCTTTTTTATGCTCTTTCACAAATCAATAATTGCCTCTGGGACTAATTGCATCCCGAGCCCCCAAAAGGGCCCCAACAGTATTTTATATGAATAATAAAAGAGCATAAAAAAGCATCAAATGATGTTTTCACCCTCACCCTAGCCCACAGTAGACAGAATATAGCAGTATGATCATTCTCTATCTCTCCCATTATAAAAACCCGGACAGGGGTGCGAGTGGAAAGAAACAGGCTAAACAAGCTAAGGCAGAAAGAAGTGGGAGGAGCTTTTTGTTCACGATGACCAGAAATGATCTGCGATAAGCTTACTGGTATATTCATAAACAGGCTAAACAAGCTAAGGCAGAAAGAAGTGGGAGGAGCTTTTTGTTCACGATGACCAGAAATGATCTGCGATAAGCTTACTGTCTATAAACTGTGCCCTAGCCAAACCACATGGCCAACTGCAAATTTACCATGAAATATCGCTAAGGACTGCGCCATTAGTAATATTATGATTTAAGGCGGAGTGTCAATCACGCCCCCCGCAGAAAGCGAGAAAATAAAATATGTAATTATATGAATGTAACCTTCTTTCCTTGGGTTATCTCAGAATCCATTACCTGTTATAGTATGTAGAAATCAGATCCTTGGGAGCACTACCTCGGAGGCATACGAACTAATTACCTGTCGTGTGACTAGATACAGACATGTAAAGTAAAATAAACAAAAATAGAAAAGCAATAGATTTATTGTAACTTACATTTAGGTGTACAGCAATGCTCACTTCAATTGACGACAAACAGGAGCAGAGATAATAATATTGACTGAATTGCAATGCCTGAGTGCCGAAATAATTCTGCTCATAATAATCTTCCAAAAAGCACTTTTACCCCACTATCAAACGTAGTTTTTTGTCCTGCGCTCTAAAAACTGGCTCACAATTGGCCCAAGTGGCCCAAGGATGCGAACCCTTCGTTCAATAAATTTTTTTAAATACATCTGATGATTCAAACGTTCACGCGGCTCTTATAATTTAAACTTCCTGAGAAACATTGTGTGAAGTCTTTTTATTCCCCACTATCTTAGCGAAATCCAAAACTGGATAGCGCCGTTCTTTGTCTGAGGCTAAAATGCAATTTTTCTCTTTGCTGATTAAGGACTTTTCTTTTTTTGAAACTAGATTTAAACTTAATTAGAGGAAGTCGGAATTATCTTTAGAAACAAGGAACTTTATTTTTTTGTATTTTAAATATATCATATTTTACTCACGGTACGGAAGTGCCCAAAATGGCACTCGTTCACTCGAGTTCACAAGTTCACTCGTTTTAGGATTTATTTATTCATTTACATTAATATATATTTTATGTTTGTTTGCATTAATTGTTTATTTAATTTCTGTCCGTTTGAAGTTTCATTTATACTTTAATAGCAAACTATTTTTTTCCGTTTTAAGCTAGATTTTCTTATTTAATCCAAGCATATATTTGCTTTAAGATCTATTTATTTATTTGTATTATTAATTGTTGTATGTTTTTCGCTATGATTGTTTATTTAATTTCTGTTCGTTTTGTGTTTCATTTATTCTTTAATAGTAATTTCTAGTCGTTTTGAGTTTGAATTTTAACATGTATTTGTATCTCCCGAGTTTAAGTTTAAAATGGCCTTTACTTTTCTTTGAAAAACTTATTTTTCGGAATTTTTTTTTAATTAATTTTTGTTCGTTTTTGATTCCAAAAAGTTTCAAATTTTATGGCATGGGGGGGGGGTGCTTACTGTCCGATTATTCTTGACTTTAAAAGACGGATCTAGAGCTTTCAATTTAAATCGAATGAGGCTTTTTTCAAAGTCTATACAATTACCTCTTTGATAAAACCTTATATATGACAATAGACAGCTTGCATAAATTGTTGACAGCGATTGACAATAATGAAGGGATTGAAAAAATAGTTCCAATAAGGGGGTTTAGACCATTTCACTTGCTGACAAAAAGGGATCACGACTGTTTGGAATTGACCTTAATAGGAATTTGTGTGCCAAAGCAAATTTGCATCTATCACAGAGTATGTATTTTAACCTTATAATTGGATAATTATAATTGATTTCCAATGTGTTCTTCCCATACAAAACCCATTCCCATAAGTGATAAGCCCCCCTGAATAATTTATGCTTCATGGCGTAACTTAAAACGCCTACCCCCGTGCCCTGATGGGCTGTGTTAACACCGGAGTTTTTTGTTATCAGAACTTCGAACTATTTTAACAAAAATGTCTATGTCAAAATTTTTATCTGATGCATTTAGGGCGTGGAGGAGGGAGAGGGGCTAGTTGCCCTTGAATCTCTTTTGAAACTTATAAAGTGAACAAGAACTTTCAATTTTCAATCAAATGAACCCTCTCTAAAGTTTTTACGAGCATCCCTTCCATAAGAAATAATATGAAAGATTCGGAGAATCCTTAAATTACATCCCTTGCCCTGAGGGCTTTGGGGGAGTTGTAATCCTCAAAGACCTAATTTCAGAACTTAAAACTACGTTGAATAAAATGGCTGTCTTAAAATTTCGATTGGACGTTTTAGGGGAAAAGGTGGGCGTGAGAGGGGGGTTAGTTGCCCTCAGTTCACTTTCGACTATAAAAAAGGGCACTAGCCCTCGGAAATTCCAATCGAATGAGCCTTTTTGAAGTTTCTACGACACCGCCTTCTAAAAAAACCTTGTATGCCCCCAGGGCATAGCTTAAAACCCTTGCTCTGAGGGAGGTGGGGGATTGTCCTCCTCAAAAACATATTTTCTATCTGGAAATTAACTACGCTGAACAAAATGGCTATCTCCAAATTTGGATTGGTTGTGTGGGGGGGACGGAGGGGCGTGGGGGGGGGCTAGTGTCCCTCCAATCACTTTCGACTATTAGAAAGGGCACTAGCCCTTTGAATTTCCGATTGATTGTGCCTGTTTTGAAGTTTCTACGACAACGCCTTCTATAAAAACCTTATATGCCCCCCGGGCATAACTTAAAACCCTTGCCCTGAGGGTTTTGGGGGAGTGTCCTCCTCAAAAACATATTTTATATCTGGAAATCAATTACGCTGAACAAAATAGATATATCAAACTGTTGATTGGATGTGTTTGGGGAAATGAGGGGCGTGGGGGGGGGATAATTGACCTGAAATCACTTTCGACTATTAAAAAGGGCACTATCCCTTTGAAATTTCCAATCGACTGAGATTTTTTTGAAGTTTCTACGACAAGGACTTCTATAAAAACCTTATATACCCCCAGGGCATATCTTAAAACCCTTGCCCTGGAGGTTCTGGGGGAGTGTCCTCCTCAAAAACATATTTTCTATCTGGAAGTCAACTACGCTGAACAAATTGGCTATCTCAAAATTCTGATTGGATGTGTTTGGGGAAATGATGGGCGTGGGGGTGGGGTAGGGTGGGGGGGCAAGTTGCACTCCAATCACTTTCGACTATTAAAAAGGGCACTAGACCTTTAATTTCCAATCGAATGAGCCTGTTTTGAAATTTCTACGACAACGAGTTCTATAAAAACCTTATATGCCCCCAGGGCATAACTTAAAACCCTTGTCTTGAGGGTTGTGGGGGAGTGTCCTCCTCAAAAATATATTTTCTATCTGGAAATCAACTACGCTGAACAAAATGGCTATCTGAAAATTTTGATTGGATGCATTTGGGGAAATGATGGGCGTGGGGGGGACGGATGGGGGCTAGTTACACTCCAATCACTCTCGACTATTAAAAAGGGCAGTAGCCCTTTAATTTCCAATTGAATGAGCATGTTTGAAGTTTCTACAACAAAGCCTTCTAAAAAAACATTATATGCCCCAAGGGCATAACTTAAAACCCTTGCCCTGAGGGTTGTAGGGGAGTATCCTCCTCAAAAATATACTTTCTATCTGGAAATCAACTAAACTGAACACAATGGCTATCTCAAAATTTTGATTGGAGGTGTTTGGGGAACTGATGGGCGGGGGGGGGCTAGTTGCCCTCCAATTACTTTCGACTATTAAAAAGGGCACTAGCCCTTTAATTTCCAATCGAATGAGCCTGTTTTGAAGTTTCTACGACAACACCTTCTATAAAAACCTTATATGCCCCCAGGGCATAACTTAAAACCCTTGCCCTGAAGGTTGTGGGGGAGTGTCCTCCTCAAAAATATATTTTCTATTTGGAAATCAACTGCGCTGAACAAATTCACTATCTGAAAATTTTGATTGGATGCGTTTGGGGAATTGATGGGCGGGGGGGGGAGGGGGGCTAGTTACTTTCCAATCACTTTCGACTTTAAAAAGGGCACTAGCTCTTTAATTTCCAATCGAATGAGCCTGTTTTGAAGTTTCTACTACAACGCCATCTATAAAAACCTTATATGCCCCCAGGGCATAACTTTACAACCCTTCCCCTGAGGGTTGTGGAGGAGTATCCTCCTCAAAAACATGTTTTCTATCTGAAAATCAGCTACTCTGAACAAAGTGGCTATCTCAAAAGTTTGATTGGATGTGTTTGGGGGAAGGATGGGCGTGGGGGGAGGGGGCTAGTTGCCCTCTAATCATTTCCGACTATTGAAAAAGGCACCAGAGCTCTCGATTTCCAATCGAATGAACCCTCTTTGAAGCTTCTTTGACGACCCCTTCCATATGAAGTGCCTCTGAGAAAAAAATAATAAAACCTTGGGGCCGTATGGCCTTTACTATAGGCAACGCTACAGCGTTGCTTCTGACAAAGATCTCATAAAGTTTCTGAACTTATGAAATATATTACATTGCCTTTTGCTTTAAATGCTGCTTGCTTGATCTTCTGAATAAGCTATGGAAAAGTCTGTAGTACACCAGATTAAGATCTTGCAAATCCTGCAAGGAAATAAATTGACCTTGTGATTTTAACATACTTTTGTCAAAATATTGTGTCTCTAAGGCAAGAGGTATTAAAGTGAGATATATAATCTATAATACACAAATTGTAGTCAAGACCCATTGTGGGGTCAGTAAATCATCCGCATTAAGTCAATTTCTTTAACTCACGGACAAGGTTTAAATTCATATTGTTCTCAATAGTTGTGAAATATAGAATGCAATTTTTGCAGAAAACTGGAAACATGCTACCATTGTTGCATGATTTTATTCAATAAAACTGTTATACTTTCTTTTATTTGTTAGCTTCATCTATGTGTAATAATTACTTTATTATACTACCTTTCTTGTTGATTTTCTAGTGGAATGGTGTAAATCCACATGGAACTACCTGCGGAATCAGTTTATAAACTGATTCAGTTTCTAAGCTTCATCTATGTTAAATAATTCCTTTATTATACTACCTTTCTTGTTTATTTTCAAGTGGAAGGGTGTAAATCCACATGGACCTATCTGTGGAATCAGTTTATAAAAAAACTAAATGCAAAGAATTCCAAAAGAAGTGGAGATGGTGGTGACGATCTTGATTTTCAAAAATGGCTTCATTTCAGGGCAATGCAGTTTCTAAGGAAATATCATAATCCTCGAAAGTAAGTTTTACAGTAAGTTTGGTATTTTCTACAGCATATTTTAGTCTTGTTCATAATTTACTGTAACATCTTTGTTCTTGTTTTTTTGTTCTTTGCTATATTAAATTTATGGGTCAAATAAGAGCTAAATGTCTGAGAGAAAGCAACTAAGAAAAGATGGAAGGGAATTTAGTTGCCCTCTAGTGATTTTACAGTACCTCCTCAACATGTCCTGAAACTTTCAAATTAATACCCTTAGTTGTTCTTTGTGTATTGCAGATATACGTTTTCAATAAACTTGATAATTAAGCGTCTTTTAACCCTTTTTTTCGGAGGGGGGGATTGCGACCTCAGAGGAATAGTTATTTGACCTTTGGACTATTAGAACAAAAAGATTATCTCAAAATTTTGAGACATCTTTGATGAAAAAAAGGCATGGGAGGTGGACTGGTTGCTATCAAATCATTTTTAACTTTTAAAAACAGCACACTAATTTTGATTTCCGATTGCATGTGCCCCCTCTAAATTCTATGACCACCTCTTTCATATGAATTGGCTCTGAAGTACAAAATTACTAAACATTTTTTCTGATAAATGTATTTCCTATTTAGTATATGTATTTGATCAACCCTCTCCAAATAGTACCAGCAGTAGACATAATTTTTGCAATTTTAACTCAAGAATATCAAAAGGTAAAATGTTAATGCTAACAAGTCAAACATTATACTTTTCAACCAAAGTTTGGTTCCCAATGTATTTTAATCTAGTCTTGATGGCTTATAAGAAAAGAGCAATATGTAGTATTGGTGACTTAAAACAGCTATAAAGCTATTTGTCTTTAATTTTCAGTGTTGTATGTTCATTGCCTATGGCAGAATGTTTGGTCACCTCCAAGCTTTTTCTCGTGTCACCTTTTTGTGTAATTTCTTGGCAAAAGAAACAAAACAATTTTTAAAAATCCATTTCTGGACTACTTACCAAGAAATTTTTGAGTCATAGCTATCAGCTGATTGTGAGTGTACCATTAGAATTTATTTTTGCATGTCAGTAGTAATACATTCCCCTAATAAAAAAGGAAAATTTCTATGATCATGCAGGCTTCCTTAAACACGTACTGTGCAAACAAACTAAATGATACTTCATTCAACTGTATATTATTCATAAGTTTTATTTTGCAGGACGTCAGGAAATACGGAAAACGAAGAAGAAACCATCACCATACAGCTAAGGGGTTTTTCGCCGTCCAAAAAAAAATATTGAATCAAGATTGTTGATCAACAAAGTGTTTCTGCGCTTTTTGTGGATCGATCTTTTCATCAGCAAAGCGTTTCCGCGGTCCAACAAAAACCTGTTGATCAACTATTGCTGGTCAAACCGACTCGCAAAAGTAAAAGCTGGTGGTCAGTTTTGCTGGCGAAATTTGGCGGTCAAATTCAAATCGGAAGCCATGCAATCAGAGAGAGGCTGCTATTTTTCATCATTTAATTATGATGAGAAGACAGCACTGATGTCACATAGTAAGTAATTTGGATTTTTAACATATAAAGCTGATGTTAGTAAGTAACTTAACATCGTTATCATCATACACCAAACTCTATAGGCCTAATTTATAAGACAAATTATGAAGATTTTGAGACTTTGTGCAGGGATGACAATGGAACTGTGATTTTCAAAGACATTAAAATAATTTGTGTAAAAAAATTGATTAGCCTATTAAATTTCAAGAATTAGCATAGTGTTCTCTGCCAGGCCTTCCTACAAAAGCTTGATTATCCAAATTTCTAGAGGGGTAAGGTCTTCAGGTTTTGTTCTAGGGAGCGTCTAGTAAAATTTCTGCAACTATTGAGCAGTGGCTAGCCTATTCAAGGATTATGGTAGCCTAGCCTAATTTGGTGAATTGTTGGTAAATATTAAGCAGTTCATATTATTGACTTACAAATAAAGTAAATATTCCACTAGATGCCATTTGTTATGCTCCTTCCGTAAATAATAATTGATGTTCTTGTAAATTCAGTTTTAAGTCTTTTTTGGACTGATCAAAATGATAATTGATTTCTGTGATTTTTGGTTTAAAAGGAATAAAGACATTGGTTTCATACTTACTTTTTCAGTATAAATCCATTTTGTTAAAGTTATACTTCTAGCAAGTAATGATTTGTCTCAATTAAGTCGGCTATCATAATTTGGTGAATTGTTGGTAAATAATAAGAAGTTCATATAATTGAAAAAAAAATAAATTAAATATACAACGAGAAGCCATTTGTTATGCTCCTTCTTAATATAATAATTTACTTTATTTTAAATTAAGTTTTAAGAAATGTTTTAAAACTTCAATATGATAATTTATTTATTTTTTTTATTTATTAAAAATAATAAAAAGATTTATTTCTAAATTAACTTTTCAGTATAAATCCATTGTTTTTAAGTTATACTTTTGGCAACCAATGATTTGTCTCAATTAATTTGGATAAAAAATTCAAAACAATTTCTTCATTTTTAAATCTACCATGGTTCTTCTATCAGCTTTGATTTTTTTTACATATAGGTGAAACAGCATTTTTTAAGTGGCCTAACAGAATAAGATGAAAATATGGCAGATTTTTTTTGATTTTTTTTTTTTATTCAACTTGATCCTGACAAATCAATGTTTTTGAATTATACAACTGTAACAAAAGGGATTTATAATGAAATAGTAAGTTTGAAACAAATGTTATAATAACCCATTTTTATTTCAAAGAAATATAGAATGAAGTTATTATTTTCAATGATCATAAAAGGGCATGAAATTGAATTCGTAAGAAAATCAGTTACTGCATTCAGAAAGAGTATAAAAATGTATTTAAAAATCTACTGTGGCAGAGGCAATCTTGCAAATGAACACAGATGCTAATAAGCATCACAAGCAATGTATTTTGCAACAGGACAAAGCATTGAAAAAAAACACTGTACTTGAATTGATTCAAAAGATCATTTAAAAATTTTAATTAGTTATTTTATTTTTTTATTACTGAACATAAAGAAGAAATCAACTTAAGTAGATTAAATAATATCTGAACAGGGAATAGTAAACAACCACAGCAAAGGAATTTTAATTGATTTTTTTTTTATTATATTCCCTGGACTGCAAAAACAAAATCTAACTGTTACTGTTAGTATTAGAAAATAAAATCTTACTGTTAGTGTGCTGTTACTGTTAAAGTAAAAAGGACGGCAAAAACAAAATCTTAATGTTGTTGTTAAAGTAACAAGGACAGTGAGAACAAAATCTCACTGTTGCTGTACTAGTACTGAAATGTACTGTTACTATTAAAGTACCAAGGACAGCAAAATCAAAATCTTACAGTTAATGATAGTGTGCTGTTACTAATAAAGTCACAAAGACAGTGAGAACGAAATCTCACTGTTACTGTACTATTACACTATACTGTACTGTACTGAGGTTTCTTCTGGTTTAAGTCATTTTAGCAAGATTCTAAGCCAACCCTGGACATATTGCTGTCACAAATGATTTTGCTAAAACATAAATTTTCTTTTTTATTATTTCAAGACCAGACTATCACAAAGCTAAACATTCACAGTGTTTGATTGTATCTTAAGTAAATAAAATCAATGATGGATTTTTGTTGATACATTTATTAAAATTCATTTATATAAATTAAATATATATCTTATGTGGTCGTAGTGGACATGGCAGCACCTGAAATTTGTGTAGTTATTTTTTTCAATATTTTCTTTTTTCAAATAATTTTTGTTATATGGTAAAACTTGTCGTCCTGGCTAAGTGGTTGGCACTCTGGGTTTGGAATCCTTTGTACAAGGGGCATAGGTTTGATTCCTGGCACTGCTAGTTTATTTGGTTTGGGATAGGGATCCGGGATATGGCTCTGTAAGCCCAGCCAAACTCCATGATACAGTGGAAAATCTAATCCCCAGAGAGGGTCCTAAAAGGGGGTTAGGATTGTATTTGAAGTTTTTTACAAGTTTTTAATTTAACAACAAAAATATATATGTTACTCTATGGAAGAAAGTACTTTGATTTGTGTATCTGGGTAATGAATTTAAAGATAATAGATTATTTAACTAAACTACTCTTTATGTTTCAGGGCTGAGAGTAATTCCAGCGGTTTGAAATAAATCCAAAATTATGGTGGACCAATAGCCTCTTCAACTTAATCAAAATAATTTTATTTTCAATTTTGCTTACTATATACGGTATGTCACTCTTTATCAATGACTAGGATGGTACCTTTGCTTAATATTAAATTGCACTTCATATGAATGTATGCCATTGATTCTACAGTACATTTAAAAAATTGCTGGTTCACTCCTAGCGTCTCTACTTTAGTTTTATTACATTTCTAAAACAAATAAACCATCTTGAATTTACTTAATATTCCAATTAGATAAGTGTATCGACACAAAATGTTGTGAAATCACTTGATATTTTAATATTTGTGACAAAAATTTATGAAAAAACTTTAATCTCACATCTTGATCAATCTGCTTCTTTTAGCTCGTCCAGCAGAATAGGAATAGTAAGCATCTCCAGAGCCACTCACTGACAGGCCATCACTTCTAATGTCAGACTCCTGATTGAGAGTATCTTCACGCTCTCCAACCTCAAAAAGTGAAGAATCATTTTGCTGAATACAGAACTAGTGCAGGCAGCTTGCTGTTACAACAATCTGGACAGAACGGTCTACATGGGAATATATAACTCGTAGCCTTCTCCATATGTTTAGGTGGTCTCTAAAGGTATTTTCAACCACAACACGGGTTTTTAAAAGTTTTGTATTTAACCGCCTTTTTTGAGGAGTATTTGCCTCTGTTTCTTTAAAGGCTGGGACTAACCATGTAAATGGAGGAAAAGCACTATCACCGAGAATGTGATGATCCTAAGAGGGAAAGAGAAATAGCTTGTTCTGTGTTGCTTTCAAATATTAACCTGAGTTTTTTAGAACTCTATAATCATGAGCACTTCCAGGAAATCCAGTGTGAATATAGGAAAATTCTCTTTTTGGTAAGTAAACTGCTAAAAGTATGATGGAATAGAATGATTTCCTATTGAAATAAGGTACTTGCTGTGCATCTGGTGCAACAATTCTTATACGACACCCATCAATTGTTCTTATGATTCCTGGAAATCCACTTCTTGCAGCAAATGCAGAAATCACCCTGTCCATCTCAGCTTGAACTGGCCATTTGATGAACTGTTTTCCTCCTTTCTGAAAATATGTTATGACTGACTGGATAATGAACCAGTCACATTTCATAGACCGATTGAATTTATCACTTATCAGTCGGAGTGAACAAGCATGATTAACAAGGTACGATAAAGGGATGTATTACATTTCTCTGGATTCAACTTGTTTTGATTCCTCCGCAGTAGTTCTGTACAGGCAAGTTTATATAGTCTATCAGGCATTCAAAGGTTTTTTTATCCATTCTGAAATGTTTTCTAAAGTTCTCATTGGAGTATTTTGGTATGACATCACTAATATAGTTTTGCTGCCTGTGATGTGTTTCTAAGCCACAGAAGCAGAAGTTCATAGACAAAGTTCATAAAATTTCACTATCACTGTCATCTGATGAACCTTCTAGAAGCTCAGTGACAAGTGTAATTATAGCTGGAAGGATTGATTCCATGGTTTGACGTAAAAAAAAAAGTTTATATATATATATATATATATATATATATATATATATATATATATATATATATATATATATATATATATATATATATATATATATATATATATATATATATATATATATATATATATATATATATATATATATATATATATATATATATATATATATATATATATATATATATATATATATATATATATATATATATATATATATATATATATATATATATATATATATATATATATATATATATATATATATATATATATATATATATATATATATATAATTTGATGTTAACCAGATAGGGGAACAGGGTTCCTAATGTGCTACTGGTTCAGATAAACATTTCAAAATGGGCTGGATTATTTGAATTACTTAAAGCAGGCCTGAAATAAACATGAATAACTTTGCTTTAACCTGGACATGTTTTTTAGTTAGAGGGGCTTTTGTTTGTTGGTGTAATTATTTTATCACTGCTGCTGAAAATATTAATAGAGTGCTGGACCTGGACATTCCCATTGGTCAATGCATTCTTACTGGCTGCTGGTGATCCACTGCTCATGAGAACCGGTTTCCTAGGGTAAGTGTAAAAGACAATGATAGCTGATAACAACATATTGTTTATTTTTCAGAGCTTTTGGATCTAAATGCAACCATCATCATTTATATTCTGCAGATATAACCCTGATCCTGTCTGACCTGCCTTTAGAAATTGGCCAAATTGTGAGGGAGGTTAAAGCCTCATTTCAGTTGCTTATGTAAATAGTCTCGTCAGTGTATTTCTGTTCGAGGTAAAGGTGCAAATTAGTTCCCCCGTAGTGTAGGGTGCAGAGGCCCAACCAATAAAACCAGGATATACAGTAAGAAGTAATTTGTTTATATCCTGCTTTTACTGGACAGTAAATGTGCAACTTTACAGCCCAATTGACTGAATAACAGTAAGAAATATGTCATTTTTATCAGGGGGAACGAATCTGCACCCTGTTTGATCTATTTGCAACCACAGTGCAACTGTGAAGGGAGAACAGTCATGTTCGGAACTTGATCACCAGTCAAGTTTCATAGTAGTTTGCTTGATGGGCTTAGTCTGTTTGGTTTAAGTATAGACACAACCAAAGCTATACCTAAATTGAACCCAAATAATTCCTGAAAAGACTGAAAATTATGACAAAAGTGAGACAAGACTGATGCTAATTGAATGAGGCTCAAGTCTGGGTTAATTCATGCAAACAAAGAAAACAAGATGATTCAGGAAAAGGGGAGGTGCAATAATGTATTATCATAGTATGAGTAAGCTGTATATTTTCTTCTCAAATAGGCTATACCTATCTTCCAAGAATTAAGGAAGCCCTTATTGTGTTACCTAATCCACCTTAGTAGACATTACTTCATAATATGGGTATTTCTGGGAATATTATAAAAAAAAAACATTCACACCAAATGCAACAACCATAAATAAAACTGATCAGAGAGAATTTAGGAGTTTTATCTTATAAAGAATTGGCAATGCCAAAAGTAGAAGGAATTACAATTGATACGTCGTCAAATTAAGGTCCTTTCTGCTTCTTCTTGAGCATCAGGATCTTCTCCTCTTGATTTATGACTTCCTTACAATTGATACAGGAGTCGTGTTTGTCATAATTTGAAATTTCTGCTTAGTATTTGATCCAAACTGCCGTTTCCGCGATTTTCGGCTTCACCAAAACTGTCGATCAGCAAAAAGTGTTTCCGCGATGCAGCAAAATTTTGCCATTCGCAATCTTGACTCGCAAAAGGGACCGCGGAAACACCCCTCTATCTGATGGTGATGTTACTCCAAGCCCGCCTGATTTGAATTTGGAAGAAGCTGATTTTGGATCCTCCTTTACTTCCTCCTCTCTTACTGTTTCAACAGCATCAAATACCTACATTTTTCAGAATAATCTAGCTACTTCAAAATTTTCAAAGGTATTTGAAGGTGACTCCATTGCTAACTCCCCTTATAAAAAAGCCGTATACTTCTACCGGACTTTGAATCCTCTACTTCCACCTTTTTTAGTGTCCCAACTGCATCAAAGCCCAATCCTATTTGTCAACCAAAAATGCCTCATTCCCGCACAATCTCGATACAAAATTCTTCACCCACCACGCAATACCCCGCTGCACCACATACTTTTTTAGAGCCCGAGTCATCTCCAAATCCCTTGTATTCAACATCCATTATACAAAATAAACAGGATTCTGTTAAGTCTTCAAATTTTCCAGCCAGTCATTCATACCCTCTCCCACACACCAGCCATAGTACCAGAATACTCCAACATTTAATGTTTTTGAACCCTCAAATTCACCTTCAGCAGCTCTTACACCTCTATCTGGTCAAAAAAAAACAACTAAGAAAAGAGGGCATCCAGTTGAGTCAATAGAGACACCAGTAGAGGATACCATAAAAGCATTCTTGGAGAATAGAGCAAGGAGGAAGATTAATTCGGACAATTCTACAAATTATGGATTTTGCTGCACCTCAGCCCAAGATTTAGATAAATTGCCTGTTCTAAATCAAAGCCGAATTCAAAAGGAAATATTAAAATTAATTGAAAAAGAATTTTCTTCTTTTGATTTCAACAAATCAGTTGTCATTATTAAACCTTTTATTTTATCTCTAGTCTATAATTTTGTCTTAATTTTTATTATTAAACATTTTTATCTGATCTCTGGTCTCCAATTTTATTCCTTTAGAATTCAAGGTGCTGTAAATTTCTTCCCTGGGCTGTTGGGATTAAACAGAATAGAAAATAGATTATCATATATATGAAACATTGAATGCAAATATTTTGCTATATAAACATCCTGGATAATTGAAAATCACAGAACATCCTGGTTATCAGGCATGAATAGACCTGAAATTGAGTTGATTGGCAAAAAATATTTTTGCTTTGATGTCTTTGGTGCTTCACAAGTTTTCAAACTTTAAGGTAAAGAACAGTAATTTAGGTAAAACTTTAAGGTAAAGCACAGTAATTTAAATTTTCACAGAGGTAGCAAACACTGCAGGAACTCTTAGAATAAGAATATCTAATTATCTTTTTCAATGGAAAATGTGACGTTCGATGTAGTAGCACAATTATAAACTAGAAGATGAAACAAGTTTTTAAAATAAATTGAATACAATAATGATTTTTTTAAAATTTGAAATTTTATAGATTTGTAATAGTTAATAAAACTATTAAAAAAAACCGTGTCTTCAAAAAGCAGATGAAAACTTGGGGAGATATATACACTATTTTCTTAAATACTTGTGTATGGAAAAGATTACTTTTACCAAAAAAGAAAACAATTAAAATAAATGCCATTATTAACTTTAGCATTTGATTAAAACTAAAGTTTAAAAGCTGGTACGCGAAAAACACACATCAAGTCAAAGATTAAGCATATATGAGGCTAGTAAACTAGGAGCCAGTTATTCTCTTAGTACAATTTTATTCTGATCGAGTAAATATTTAAAATAAAACTCCAATCTTAATTTAGATGAAGTTTTCAAGTATGCTGAAGGAAATTGGACATTTAAAGCTTCAATTAAGAAAGATTTAAAATATTTAGTTCTCTTGCAGGATCTATTTTTGGTACAGCTGATTCTAAATTAGAGCAATTCTATAAAAAATGGTCTACAAATAAAAAAAATCTCTTGAACATACTTTTATCTTAATCAAGTGTCTATATTTAAATTAAAACTTAAGTCTTATTTGTTGATGAAGCTTTTAAGTACTTTGAAGGAATTAAAAAATTGACATTTAAATATACAAGCAAAAAACCTTGGAAATGTTAATTTTTCTTGCAAGATCTAATTTTTGTAAAGCTGACTTGAAATTAAATCAGTTGTCCCAAAAATTGTCACAATTAGTCAAAATAAAAATCCTTAAAAGAGAAGGATTTTATTTCATCTAAACATTTTGCCACTAAAAAAGACAATTTTCTACAGAAAGATTTTGCCAGGGAAAATCCACCCTTCTAGCTCGTGACAAACGATAATTAAAAACTCTATGCTGTGTGGTTAGGGTTGAATATCTTGGGTATGGTTGCATAAGGTTTTTTTGGAGAGGAAAAGCCTCATCTCCAACAAAAGCGAAAGGAAAATGGTTCTCTGAGTTTGACAGACATAAGGGGTCTGGAACTGGAAGGGTGGCATTACGGAAAGCAGTATCAAAACTAGATCTTGCGAAATAGTACTATCGATTTTTTCCCATTGCACCTACATCTATATAAATAAACTTGTGACGGGCATCTGTAACAGCCACCAAAACAATACTATAAAACTCGTGAAAATTATAGAAGTCAGATCCAGAGTTAGCTGGGCACTGGATTTGACAGTGCTTCCCATCAATTGCTAAACCTTACTTACTTACTTACTGAACTCCCATCCGGCCGGATTGGCCGACTCGGGGTTTCTCCTCTGACTGAACTATGGCAAAGCTTCTTATACGATTCCCTGTTCGCTGCAGTCCGAAGGAGTACCGACAGGGGATGGCTGGGAAAGTTTTCCCTCCAGCGCATGGGAGGTCGTCCTTTTGGACGGGAGGCATCAATCCTTTCTTCAAACGCAATTTTTGGAAGTTGGGTTGGGGACATCCGCTGAACGTGGCCTAACCATCGAAGCTGTTGAAGCTGGATGGTCTGCATGATGGTCTGGGAATAGTTGAGCGAAGACCGTTCGTTTGATATTCGGTCACGGTAGGTGATACCAGCAAGCTTCCTGAGGAATTTTGTTTCAAAGGCCGCCAACCCGCGTTTGTCTTATGCTTTTAAGGTCCATGTCTCTGCTCCGTACGTTGCTACTGGAACCACAAGAGCTCGAAAAAGGCGTATTTTTAGTTTCAGCGACAGATGTTTGTTTTTCCCGATCGATCGTAATGACTTGAAGCTTGCTGAGGCAAGGGCCAGGCGTCGTTTAATTTCTTTTGAGGAGTCGTTTGTGGACGTCAGCTCACTTCCTAGGTAAATGAAATTGTCAACCCACGCGATATCTTACCCCTGGATCATAATTTTGCTGGGTTGAAGGCCTGTATCTGTATGCCGCGTTACCTTCATGGCTTTTGTCTTGTTAGCATTGATTTTCTTCCCAAAGGAACTAGCTGCATGATCAATATCGTTAGCGCTTGATTGCAGTTCCTCTAGTTGTTCGTTTTGGCGATTAACGTCATCGGCGTATGCAAGCAAGTCAATGAGGTGTCCACTCATGAGTGCTCCCGTGTCATTGGGCACCAGTGCCAGTACAGAATTCAGGAATAGGCAGAGCAGAGTGGGGAAGAGTAGGCATCCTTGAAGCACTCCTGGAGAGGTTGAGAATTCTTCAGTTAAGCCTTCGCTTGTCTTCACCATGCTTCTCGTCTTCTCGTACATGCTCTTGACAATGTCAATAATGTCAGTGGGAATACCGTAGTGTGCCAGGATGTGCCATAGGCCATCTCGCCAAATTAGATCGAAAGCTTGTTTGAAATCGATAAACAGCAGGTATAGCTCTTCCCCGAATTCCAGGTATCTTTCCATAATTTGTCTGATCACAAAAATTTGGTCTATGGTGGATCGGTTTTGACGGAAGCCAGCTTGATATTCAGGGATTACTTGTCTTGTCAGGTTTCTGATCCGATCAAGGAGAATTTTCGTAAGGATTTTAGGTGGTTGGCAAGTAAGCGATATGGGTCTGTAGTTTTCGCAGTTACTTTTAGATCCTTTCTTGTGCAAGGGCACTATGACATATTTCGACCAAGACTCGGGGAAGTATTTTATTTCCCATACAGCTGTTACTATTTTGTGGTACAGATCAACGACGATATCAGATTCCACTTTTAGCAGTTCTGCCTGTATACCGTCTATTCCGGCTGCCTTATTTTACTTGAGAGATTTGAGTGCGGCTTCTACTTCTGACCTTAAGGGTGGTGGGGGTGGTTCCTCATCTCTGTGTGCTGGGAACTTTCGAAGCACTTCAGGATCTGGGTTTACTGTGAGATTAAGCTTTTCCTGGAAGTGTTCTTTCCAGCGATATCGAATTCCGGCACAAGTAGTGATTTTGTGTCCATTTTTATCTAAGAGAGGCACTTCGCTTCTTTGCGGTTCGTCAGCTCTCTAGCACGTTTGAACATGAGGTGTGAGTTACCCCTACGGGAGCCCTCCTCACACTGCCGACATTTTTCAGTAATCATGTCTTTTAGTGCTTGGCGGGTTTTCTTCTCAATTTGACGTTTAAGGTTTTTGAATCTATCCTTGCTTTCTCGATCTTGCTTGTTTTGGAGAGTTCGTTTCTCGGTACACATATCAATAATCTCCTGGGTAATCCATGGCTTGTCTTCTTCAGATTTACGGCCGAGGACGAGCTCAGCTGTCTCGCATACGGCCAGGCTGCTTTGCGAAACAAGTAGATCGATGTCGGCTGGACTCAGCAGATCAGATGTTTCTTTCAAGGTCTTTGACAGTCGTTCGTTGAGCTGCATTCTGTACTCTTGTCTCGTCTTAAGGTCTTTAAGGGCTTCTATCCGGAATCTTGGAACTTTTTGTTTCGGCTTGACAACGGCCTTTAATCTTAGGCGAAGCGATGACATGAGGAGATTTTGATCACTATCAAAGTCCCCACCTCCTAGCGTCACTGTGTCTGTGAATGAAGATTTCCACCGGCTGGATACCCGCTGGATACCCGGGATTCCACCGGCCAATAATCTATCATGTTGGCAGTCCTTCCATCGGGGGACCACCACGTGACTTTTCTCTTTTGTCTGTGCTTGAACATTGTGTTTGTGATAAAAAGCTCGTTATCTCGGCAGAATTCAGTGAGTCGTTCTCCTCTGCCATTGATCTGTCCGATCCCGAACTTGCCCATGACATCTTTGTTTCTGCTATTGTCACTCCCCACAATGGCATTGAAGTCCCCAAGGACTAACACGATGTCTTTCTTCGGAATGGTGTCGACAAGGCTCTGGAGCTGAGAGTAGAAATCTTCTGACTCTTCGTCCGACCTTGATGAATCTGGAGCACAGACCTGTACCACGGAAAGGTTTTTGAACTTGCTTTTGAGTCGGATCATCATTAATCTCTCCGAGACAGACACCACTGATAGAAGAGATTTCCTTGCTGCTTTTGTCAGCAAAAAGCCGACTCCTTGTCTGTGTGTTCCGTCTTGTCTTCCAGAAAGCAGAAGGGTTGCGTCTCCTATCTGTTCTTCGCTGATACCTGGTAGATGAGTTTCTGAGAGGCCGATGATGTCCCAATTGTAGCGGTTTGCTTCACGGAGGAGCATGTCTTTCTTTCCTGGTTTCGAAAGTTTCCGAAGATTTAACGTGCCGATTCTGGTGGTGATTTTTGTAGATAAAACCGGTCTAGCGTCCGTTTGTGACGGACTTGTCAAACGTTGCCTTGATTCGTTTCCAACGCTGTTGGCTGTCAATACATCGATTGCCCCGGATGTGGTAGCTTGTCCGTCGGTTTCTCCGGACGCGGTAGCTTGTCCGTCGGTTTCCCCGGACGCGGTAGCCCTATTTCGTGTTCTTATTGATTGCCTAGTCATAATTCATAAAGAGGAAAAGTTTCTTGGCTAGCTTTTGAAGCAACGGCAAGCCAATCCTCTCTGCTTCTAGCCGGGACCGTTGACACCCTCGAGTGTGTCTTCCGCTCTTCGCAGTTGTCCTCGCTGGGAGGATCATCCCACTCGGCATCACGGCGTCACCAAGCAATTTATCCCATTACTGGGGGTGAGTTTAACGTCTTCGGGACATATCCACGCACCGGTGGGCCCAGCAAGATCGCTATCAGAGGGGCTCACCTCCTCCTCTGTCCGTATTTATATCCCCCAGACAAGGGTGCACCGGCTATTTAAGACCCCCAGAGACTGGGTCCCCCCTTGGTCCGCGCCCTCTTATTTAATATTCGAGGGTATCCTCCATATTTGAAGGATGTTCCCCTATCCACCACCTGGGGACGCGCCTGAGTTGCTTGGGGGAAGCACTTGAGAAGTTACTTAGGAATCTCAGGAAACCCTGTGTCTACAATCGCTTTGGTCATTTTTCTGAATGAAAGGTCGTTTCTATTGGCTATTGTCTTGTTCGTATACTTCAAAATTAGTTGCATGTATGGTGACCCTAGGTCGAACTACTTGTTTGCCAGTACTTCCTTGTACTTGGGTACTTATTTGCTCGACATAATTCGATATTCTAAAATTCCATATCAACCAAAATTGAATATTTAATTTTAAATGGAAAGTAAAGTAACTTCAGGTCGAGGTTGAACTACTTGTTTACCAGCGCCACCTTGTACTTGGTTATTTTCCGCTCGAACGTAATTCGATTCTCCAAAGCTCAACACTAATTTAAAATTATTTACTTTTCCATGAAACTACCTTTTTCCCTTCTTTATTAGTATTAGTTGTGACCTTCACTTGAGTTGGCCAACAGTCCATGCGGGACAAGGGGTGCATCATTGCTCAACTCTCAAGGTTATAGCGTTGATTAGTTTATAGGGAATGATACAAAGTACGAAAAGAAAAAAAACAACAAAAATGACGAAGTTTTCCTATGCAGTTGGTAGGAATATAAATACATATTAGTTCAACCAAATATGTATAGTTGTTGTTTGTTATTGTACAATTGTTTTCTGAACTTTTAGTTATCAACAAGTATTGTTAATACAGAGGTTGACCAATATTGGAAAGTACGACTTGTTCCTTCATTGTTTTTACTTGTCCGAAGTTTGTAACCAGTCCAATTATCACAACCCAGTTATTATATCTAATTAAATAATTTAATTAGATATAAACTTTTTAACAAAAACTTATTTCAGAAAAACTTATTAACAAAAAAAACAACAAAAAAAAAACCTCTAAACCTTTTCAGTACACTTACAGACGCCTTTCTTTTATAATATTAAAAAAAATAATTTTAGTCATAATGGAGAATTAGAAAATGTATAGAGATTATTATATGGTAATTTATTATTATACTTGATGACCACATATTTTTTACTTTTACTTTACTGATTATTAAAGAAATATGCGCCACGAGTAGAGATTATCTTAGTCCTTCATGTTTATTTATGGTTACCCTTTGTGCGCGTGGTTGCGTGTGTGATTCTACCAATTTTCTAGAATTGGCCTTAGATTTCCTTTTAAGTGTTCGAATTTTTTTACTGTTCGGACTTTTCCTTTAACTTTCCCTATTATATAATCATTGTCTTTGATAATTGCTTGAAATGTGACTTTGGTTCCTTTTTCTGGATAATTCTGATAGTACATTAGATATTTTAATAAGTTTCTTGGAAGGGGCAATTTTTTTACCTGTGTCACGTCCGATGTACTTTTGTTGCATCGAATCATGTGTGTTCGATTTTTTTCTCGACATAGACACAATAAGGTAGTTCCTTCATCTCCCTTAGAGAGGGGTCTAAATATCAGTTCGAGGGTTACCACATCTTTTTCGTCGGTTGGATTTTGGTCTCTCTTTTCCTCAATTTTTATTACATGGTTATTTTTTATTTCAAAAGGGAAGTTACTTCTGGATTGAGACAAGTTAAAGACCATGAACTTTAGGATATTATAGCCATGGAGTCTTATGAAGTGATGATTTATTGGGTCCCCTGATGGTGGTGTCCCAAGGTAATCGGCCTTGATTCTTTGGAAGAAACATTGAACCGTATTCACATCAAATGGGCCTTCTTGCCACAAGGACACGGCTTGATTCATTAGTATCTGGATCAAGTCGAAGTGCCAGAAGTAAAATTTTCAAACTTTGTTCGGCCTTAATGTTATGTAGGGTACTAACTTTCGAATTATTTGGTAAAGCATGAATTTGAGTATTGACTTTTGGTAACGTGAATTTCTTGGTTCTGACTTACTGAGAATTCTGAATGTCCTGATGGCCTTTTTATTTTGATGATTTTGGGTAGTTCATTAATGTCGTCATGTTTATAATAAAGTCCATGAAATCATGTAGATTTTTACGGTACCAATCCTGTGCTTTGTTTTATAAATATATTTTCATCTCCTCGTGGAGTAGGATCATACTTAAAATATTATGGTCTAATCTTGTTATTAGATACCGAATATTTTCGGTTAAGTGAGTTGTTGTTCGGGCCCCAGAGTTGAGTAGGGTCCTTATAGCGTGGGGGTTATTTACTTGGATGGCCAGATCCAAGAGATAAATTTTGGGAGGGGTTTCTGTAAGGTTTAGAAAGACTTCTCCACTCATATAACATGCAGCTTCATTTGTTATGTCATATGTGTTTGTATCGCACATTTCTCCTATAGTGTAAAACACTTTTGTACTAAACCCATTCGGGAGTCCCTTTTTAAATTTATTTTTTCGTCCTATGGAAGAATTGTTGACCAAAAACGTATGCAGCTCCATCTCACCTGGCGAGATAAATCCACCAAACAGACTTGCCCAAGTTTGGTCTTCAAACTCCGCCATTAATGGATTTTACTTTTTTTTTTAATTATAACTTAAAGGTAAATAAAATATTTACAGGTACACTGTAAAAGATGATTTAATAATTGTTAGTTTTAGCAATTTATCACTTTACTTTAATTAGTGTGTTATTTAATTAAAAATTTAACTTTTATTAGTATGTTATTTAATGAAAAATTTTACTCACAATTTCACTTGTTTGAATAACTAATCGAGTTATTCAATGATAGGGATTACTTTCAATACTTTGTTCCTGAAAGTGTTGTGAAATATAATCGGAGGGTATTACAAGTTGACATAAAATTAAATTAATACAGTAGATTCGTTTATATATTTAATTTTTCAGGTTTCTTAATTACTCTACCCGATTTGGTTATAATCTCCTTGGTTGTTTGGGGCTTATCCTTTTTTGGTTTGGCTAAAGATATTATGTCAAATTTTTTATATTATTTCTTTAGGAACGTTTGAGCTTTTAGTTTTGCCGTTTTTCCGTGCGATGCCACCGAATTTGGTTTTAGTTTTTCTGCATTCCTAAACTTCTCCTGGTCCGACTCGCTTTCAGACTCTGAAGAACTCGACGATTCAGCGCCAGAATTTGTAAGGGAGGACTCTAGGGATTTAGGTGTGGAGCCGGCCTTTCCTTCAAAAATTTCCTCGCCTCTTGATGTTGTAGGCTTATCAATTAACTCCTTATGATGCACTTCTACTTCTGGCAAGTTAAACAACTTTTGTGAACTTTGTGATGAATCGAATGTTTTTGTGGGGTTACGCCATTGCTTGAAAGCAAAGTCTTCAGGGGGATGTGGCATCTGTTGTATCATAGTCTCCTTCCAAGATGTCCAATCCTTTGGTTTGGCCTTGGATACCGTTATATCATGATAGTGCAATTTGAGTATCCTTGTTTCGGGATTCACCGTAGATGTCCTTTGCCTTGTTTTCATCGGGTAATTTATTAAGTCCATTGCTTCACGCAAAGTCTTTACTTGTGGTTTGCTGGCGTATTCCAATCTTTGATCACCGGGAGTATCAATAGCTTTATTTAGCTAAGCATACAGTGATACAGGTGGCTCTATGGGCGTTGTTGAGGGCACCATATCATTTGGAAATCGTTTGGGGGGATGGGGAGTTGAGATTCTATCGGGAAATAATTGAGACTTAGGATAAATTGTATAGTCTAGTTCTTCTGAACTCTCCGTAGAGGATGAATCGCTTTTTCTATGTTTTGGGACAGTTGGAATTTTATTTTTTGGGTAACCATAATTGTCATTGTTAAGAATTCATTGAAATCCTCGTCTTCGCTATCGTTTTCAAAGTATCCTTGTTTGAAATTAAAGGGTTTCAATTCGCCTAATCTCGAGCGTTGGGGTTTATTTTCGTCATCTGAGGAATCAGACGTCGTGGGTTGTGGGGCCCATGCTTCCGGAAATTTTGCTCTTTTTATACGACTGATATGAGTTTTATAGGTTTTTCCCGTATTTGGGCTAGAGATCTTAAAAGTTATTTTATTGTCATATTTCTTTATAATTCTGTAAGGGCCGGAGTACCGATCCGTGAGTTTCTTGCCCTCTGCTTTCATTTCATTTTTCAAGTAAACAAAATCTCCTACTATGAAATTTAAGTCTCCCTTAATGTTTGGCATGTATTTAACTTCCTGCTTTATTTTGGATTTATCTATTTCTTGCTTAAAAATTTTATAAGTTTTTCTTATTCTGTTAATAAATTCTTGCTTGTAATCCTCGGAATCATTATAGTATTGTCTTGACTCGATAATTTCATCATAGGGAATTCAAAAGTCACGACCAAAAAGTATCTAGCAAGGGTGAGAATGCCGTTTTGATCACGTTAGTTAAGTAAGGTAAGGTCTCATGCCAATCTCTTCTATCATCTTTTGTATAAATTCCTAGAATGTTTGAAAATAATTTGTGTCTATTTTCAATTTTCCCATTGGCTTGAGGGTGGTATGGGGTTGTTACTAATTTGTTAGTGTGGAAAAAGCTCATTAAATCTTTAGTCACTTTTCAGACAAAATTACTCCTGTTATCACTTAGCACTGTATTTGGTATTCCGAAATACAAAGAATTTAGCAAGGGCTTTACTCGTGGTATAGGAACTTTGATTTTTCAACGCTTTAGCGAAAGTGAAACCAGAAAAATGGTCAATGACTGATAAGATGCAAGTGTGACCTTTATTGGATGTGGGCAAGCCGCCGCTGGTGCCATACAGATCAAATGAAATTATGTCAAACGGAAATCTTGCTATAGGGGTCCTTCCCATGGGTGGATTAGAGTATACTAGGGGATTTTTTCTCATATTGCAAGTATCACAACTGTTTATGAACTCCTTAAGTTTAGTCAGAGCTGATGGGACAAAAGTATTGTTTTAGTTTATGAAAAGTCTTACTGATTCCTAGGTGTCCGGCCATATCTGAATGGAAGCATTCACATGCGGGGACTTCTAGATTTTGGGGTAAAACTGAAATTATTGAAATTTGGTTTCTCTTATTCTCATTGGTTATTATCCTAGATAATATTTTTTCATCCAGATCATAATAATAGATATCTATCTCTTTTTTGAATGCTTTTAAGTTATTGGGTAGTTCTTTATTATATAGGATATATTTAGTTAGGGCAGTACATGTTTAATTTTTACTTTGGCTTTCTTTTACATTGGCTAAGGACAGAGGACCTTACTCGTTTTTTGATTTGTTGGCGATACTTGTTCCTTACTTTTTACTTTTTAGGGTGCCTTTCGAGTTTATTGCATTGACTTCTTCAATTTCATTTTTAAGGAGTTATCCTCCGGGAATCTACTTAGGTAGTCACAGGGGGCGTTTCGCTTTCCCTTGAGGTATTCAAATTCATAATCCATATCTTGTATTTTCAGCATCCATCGAGCGAGGATTCCTGTCGGTTTTTTAAAACTCTGTAGATATTGTAAGGTCTTATGATCGCAGCATAATTTGAATTTCCTACCCACCAAATAATGTCTAAATTTATCTAAGTGATGAATTATTGACAATAACTCAAGCTGGGTGGCTGAATAATTTCTTTCCCCTGGGGTGAGGGTACGACAAGCATATGCTTTTACTTTTTCTTCCTTGTCAATTTCTTCCCCGTTAAATATTTGAGAGAGAATGGCTCCTATTCCCTTTGTTGATGCATCTGTAGTAACTACGAATTGTCCTGTTTGGAAATCTGATAATGACAAGATGGGCTCTGAAGCCGTCGGCAATACACAAAATTATGGCAACCATTTGTTCGGGAGAACAAATTTTAGCACCAGTGGTGTACAAGGTTATAGGCAGGGAAGATTGCGCCCACCATTACCTTACAATGCGTACCAACAGAATTTGTATAACCCTCCCCCAATAGACAAAATATTTATCGATTGGAAAACCCAAATATTCGTCAAAGCCAATATAGTGCAAGAATGGTATATACAAATCCCGAAAACTTACCGACGGGACCTGCAAATTTTTCAAGAAAGCGAAGTGAACGTATATTGCCAATGCCGTCGGCGTCAGCACCCGGCACTATCGCAAGAAATCCAAACTACCGTAATAATACATGGCAAAATCGGCAAACAAATGTAAATCATTTGGCTAGAGATTCCTTGGGCATATCTGAATCTCTATTGCAAACACCGACGTATGAAATAAATCCGGAGGGAAACGTGTTAGGCCCCTCAGAAGAACAAATTGGACCCAGAAGGGGCCCAGAATACTTTATAGGTCCAACCCAATAATAGTACCGTCCTTTAGTGATAGTAATAATAAATTACCTATATTTAATGATTTTTGTGTGGCAAATGTTTACTTTAAGGCACTAATTGACTCTGGTGCAACAGTTAATATCATAAACTCATGCGTATTTAATAAGTTGCCTCCGCATATTACGCGACAGAAGAATTTTAATAATTCAAATTTAACTAGTGTAACAGGGCATAAACTGGATGCAAAAGGTTCTATTCACCTAGACCTAAAAAGGGATAATAGAATTTTTCCGACAAACTTTATAATATGCAACAATTTTCCGTATGAAGCCATTATACGTGCTAATCTCTTAAGGTCGAATAAGGTATTATTAGACAGAGCGAACGAAAGGCTTGTATACCCGGAAAATACCCCTTCCCCTACTCTATAAGATTGTAACAGAGGTTATGAAGAGAGTGTAACAGTAAATAAAATTTCTGGCGGTATAATGTCACAATCTTTTGAACCTTATATCTCGTTACAAAGAGGACGTGGCATAACCAGAAATTCGCTTTCTTATTCTGAGCGATATCGGAAAAGTGAAGTAAATTTAAATAATAAATGGGATGAATCTGCAAAAATTAAAATAGAGATATGCGACGGTATAGGTCGAACGAAATCAAGAAAATAGTGGAATTGTGAAAAAAAAATAGTAAAACCCAATGTAACTCCGTAAGATGCCGCAATGACGCAGCATAAAGCCAGTATGAATCTAATATACAATAATAGTGAAGAAAAATATCACGGGTTCACGATACGGAAAACAAAATCCCTCCCAAAACGATGCAATGAATTCAAATATCACACATGATTGAACCAGTGGATAGCAAATCCGAAATATGGCTTGCGATTCAGTCGAATGGAATTCCTGAAAATCTGTTATGCGAAGAACAGATTATATCTTACGAAAAAGGAGACGGTTTTATTTGGGTAACTAATAACGATGAAAGTGATACAATTACGATAAAAAAAGGGGACATGTTTAGTTATAATCCAAAATATCTCGGAAAATGACTTCGATAAGTGGGAGAATTCCAAAAGAAACACAGTCAACAGCATTAATACCTCAAAAGACAAGTACCCCCTAACCAAATCACAATTTTTAAACAAATTTAATATGGATCATATTATTGACTTGAAACTCAAGAAAAATTATGCTATTTTTTATGTATTTTCAAATTTTTGTTTTCCGAATCTTAAGTTGAAATCGTACTGATACCTTTCTTTTAAAATTAATTTTAAACGACCGGTAATCCCGTCGCGAAACAGCCATATCGTATACCGTATAAGCATAAAGAGTGGTTGAAAAATAAAATCCACGAATTGGAAAAAAATAAATAACATTAAAAAAATAACATTATACGCCCCAGTTTAAGTCCGTATTCCGCACCAGTGATCTTAGTCCCAAAAAAGAATGGTCACCTGAAACTTGTAGTAGATTATAGAGTCCTTAACAAACAAGTAGTCAGTGATAAATTTCCTTTACCAAGAATAGATGAAATTCTTGACTCTATTTCAAGTAAAAACAAAATTTTCACTTTCTGGACCTAACCCAAGGCTACCACCAAGTGAAAATAGCTGAAAAAGATGTCTGCAAAACTGCAATTTCTACAACCGAGTGCGGTTCTTAAGAATACTTGAGAGTACCTTTTGGACTCAAGACAAGTTCAAGCGCGCTGTGTAGACCCTTATTGCATCTATTAAGAGGATTAAAGAATATCATTAATTTTGTTGATAATGTCATGTGTGTAGGAGAAAATGGTGAACAACACTTAGCAACTTTAGCTAAAGTGTTCGAGAAATTCAGAGAAGGCTATTTAAAATGCCGGCCTGAATAAGTAAATTTATTTCAACCTAAAATTAAATTTTTAGGAGTATTGGTGACGCATGGAGAGATATCCCCAGACCCAGACAAAGTAAAATGTGTTGAAAACCTCAAACCCCCTCGAACTATGAAAGAATTAAGAGGAATTTTAGGCCTTACTGGTTATTTTAGAAAATTCGTGCGCAATTACGCCCAAATTGCGAAACCCCTTACAGAATTAACTAAAGGAAACTCCCAAAATATTACCTGGTCTCAGGAAGCTCAAACTTCCCTAGACCTTCTCAAAAAGGCACTCACTTCGGAACCAATATTATCGTTGCCTGATTTCGAGAACGGACAATTTGTAGTTACAACTGATGCCAGTTCGAAGGGCATTGGCACTATCCTATCCCAAATAATCCCGGTGGAAAACCCTAGTCCTCTCAAGGGAACGCCAAAACAAAAAATAATAGAAAAAGTTATATGCTATTCGAGCAGAACTTTATCAAAAGGCGAAAGTAGTTATTCTGTCACAAAGTTAGAATTATTATCTATAATACACCATTTGGATAAATTCAGACATTATTTGATTGGTAGAAAATTTAAGCTACGTTCAGACCACAAACGCCTGCAATACTTGCGCACTTTTAAAAGCCCAACGGGAATTCTAGCCAGATGGATTATGAAAATCCAAGATCTAGATTATAAAGTTGAATATTTAAAAAGTAAACAAAATGCAGCTTGTGACTTCTTGAGTAGATTCCCAGAAAATATCTCCGACGGAGTATTTTCTGAAACCGAGAAACCGAGGACGCCGTCGGAAGCCGATGAGAACGAAATTAATGCTATCAATACTAAGAGTAAACATGAATAAGAAAAACAAAGTCAAAGACAGAGTAAAAGAAAATAAGGTTAACGATTCTCTCTTGGCTTTGGAAAATACAAAAAGAAATCAAAATAAGGATGAAATATGTCTAGCACTTATTAATTATTTTGTGAATGATGATGTGCTACAGGATAAATTCAAAAATCTTGGAAAAGAAATAGATATCTTTTATTATGATCTTGATGAAGAAATATTATGCAGAATTGTGACTGCTGACGCAAATAGAAACCAAACTTCAGTAATACCTGTATTACCTCAAAACTTATAAATACCTGCCTTTGAATATTTTCATTCAGATATAGGTGTACATTTAGGGATAACTAAAACTTTCCATAAATTAAAACAATATTTCTATGTCCCATCGGCATTGACAAAACTTAAAGACTTTGTAAGTAAATGCAAAACGTGTAACTTAAAAAAACCCAAGCTTAACCTAACCCCCCAATAAGAAGAGTCCCGGTGGCGAGGTTCCCCTTCGATATTGTCTCATTTGATTTGTATGGAACTAGTGGAGGCTTACCTGTTTCCAACAGGGGCCATACTTGTGTTCTTTCAGTTATAGATCATTTTTCCGGATTTACTGTTGCAAAAACATTAAAGAATAAAGGCACGTACGCCACGAGTAAGGCGTTAGCGAAATTATTTTTAAAGTTTGGAATTCCAAACAAGGTTACGGAAGTAATTTTGTTTCAAAAGTTACAAAAGACTTAATGAGTTTTCTTAACATAGAGAAATTGGTGACATCTCCTTATCATCCACAAGCTAATGTTAAAATAGAAAATAGGCATAAAATATGTTCAAATGTATTAAGTATTTATACAAAAAACAACAGGAATGACTGGGATCAATTCTTACCTTATTTAACCAACATAATCAATACTGCTTATTCAGAAACAACTAAAGCAAGTCCTTTTTATTTATTTTTGGTCGCGACTTCAGAATACGAGTGCCTTTTTCAGACAATCCAAAGAATCTTGAGCTTCTTTTGACCAAGTAATCTTTTGTGGATTTCCCCGAGTAAGGTCAATTAGGGGCTTAGCCATCTGAAAATAGTTTCGTATAAATCTTCGAAAGTTACCACAAAGTCCCAGGATACCCTGCAACTGTTTTATAATTAGGGAGGGCTTGAGATTCACTACACATTTTATTTTTTCTGGATCTGGGGCTATTTGAGCCTGCGTCACCACTACACCGAAAAATTTTATTTTATTTAGTAACAAATTTACTTTTTCTGGCCTGCATTTTAAATTTCCTTCTCTGAATTTTTCGAATACTTTGGATAGGGTAATCAAATAGTATTCAGGGTTTTATCCATGCAGATTACATCCTCCACGAAATGGATTATGTTATTTAGGCCCCTTAGTACATGAAACAAGGGTCCGCATAATGCACTTGAACTTGTTTTGAGTTCAAAGGGTACTCTTAAGTATTCATAAGAACCGTATTCTGTTACAGAGAATGCTGTTTTGTATACCTCGCCTTCCGCTATTTTTACTTGATGGTATCCCTGAGTCAAGGGAGGTGAATATATATTTTTTTAATCGAGTCCAAGATTTCATCTATTCTGGGAATAAGGGATTTATCGCTACTTGTTTATTTAACGTTCTGTAATTTACAACTAATCTAAAGTCATTATTCTTTTTGGGTACAAGGATCATAGGAGCAGAATAAGGGCTAATGCTGGGTCTGATTATTTCATTTCTTTTGAGTTCCTTGATTTTATTTAGAAGAGACTCCTTATGTTTGTATGGGATATGGTAGTGTTGTTTTGCAACCGGTAATCCCGTAGTTTGTATTGCATGTTCGTAGAATGGAATTAGACCTGTGTCATCCTCGGATGTTGAAAAAACTTTTAAATTCCCAAAGTAATTTGCATAACTTTTGCTTTAGCGGAATACTAGTGATATGATTTAAATCAAATTCTTTCAAAAGTTGGGTTTTCGATAGGGGGTATTTGTTTTTTGTGTATGTATATTATTCACTAGGTTTATCCCTGATTCTTCCAATTATTTGCGTCTACGTCTGACACAACTTGTATCTCTACCAGACATGTTCCCGTTTTTAAGTTTATTACATCATTTTCATGGGTATTGGTTACCCAAATGTAACCTTCTCCCTTTTTATAATTTAAAATTTGTCTTTCGCATGCTAAATTTTTAGGGATATCCTCTATTGGTGAAGCAATCCAAATTTCGTTTTGATCATTAATTGGTTCAATCATTTGTGACATTTGAACTTTCTGCCTTTATTTTGGTAGAATTTTGGTTTTACGTACTAAGAATCCGTAATATTTTTTAGAGGTTTTTGTATTTATTGAATTTAAAACAATATCGTTATGTTTATTATTAGAGGGATCAATTCTTACTATTTCTTTCCATAAATTGGTAATTTCCTGAATTTTTTTCTCTCTGTATTCTGTCATATCAATTATTTTTACCTTTGTTGAATTGTTTTGTATATTATTCACTCTAACCCGTTTTTCCGATGGATATATGAATTTTGAATTAGCAACGTCCAATAGTATGTTGTTTGTTTTGAAAAAATTGAACCTATTATCACTTCATAAGGGAAAGTTTTACAGATAATGAACCTGGTAGGGAAACTTCTATTATCTTTACATATGGTTAGGTATATAAAGCCTTTAACATCTAAATTATGTCCTGTCACGCTTGATAGGTTATGACATGAATAGTTTATTCGTTGTTTAATATGGTTGGGTAAAGCATTAAACACGGATTTGTTTATTACATTTATTGTGGCTCCCGAGTCTATTAGGGCATTAAAATAAATATTTGCAACACTAAAATTGTTAAATATTGGTAATATTTTTTTATTTTCTGCACTTAAAGATGTTATTATTACTTTTGGAGACCTATAAAATATTCTGCCGCCAAAATTAGGTCTTATGGGTTTTGGAGGCTTGTGTCGTTTCCCTGGGGTGCCCAGTTATTTGGTGTAGAACGTTCATTTATTCTATTTTCATTATTCTGGTTATTCTGCCAATTAGCATTGGCATTTTTATCTCTTCTGTTTACATAGTTGCCCTTAGTATTCCAATTACTTCTTGGGTAATTAGTTCTCCCGCGGTGTTGTGACGTATTGCGTCGGAGATTTTGGTTATTGTTATTTCTACCTCTGGTTATGGAGGTATTTCCTCTATTGCCTTTCATACCGTACCCACTATTGTTTGTTTTCCTGAACAATTTTTTATTTAATACTGTTTGAAAAATAGGTCCTCGCAATGTGCCCTATGCGATTACATGCATTGCACTTTATTGGTTGGTCATTGTTGTTGGTCTGGATTGGTTATTTTCTGAAAAACGTACCAATCTTCACCTTGGTGAAGTTTTATTTCTAGTTAGGTTAGGTTTTGGCGATGGTTCTCGTGAAAAAAATCACAGGGAGGGATCTCTTGAGGTTTTTGGTGCTTTTGTTTCTACGTGATTGATAATTTTTGATGTTGTAAGACAATGTTCTCAATTTCACAAGCCCTCTCGACCTCCTGAACCGCGAATTCCAAGTCTTCAATATTTTTGGAAATTAATAGACGATAAAGCTTAGGGTTGAGTCCCTGTTTGAAAGCATTAAGTACTATTTTTTCATATAGTTCTCCCTCTCCCGGCCAAATCGTGCCTCTGTCGAGATTCTAATCTTATGTAGGTATTCTCTTACATTTTGTTTTTCTTCGAATGTGACTATCCCATGTTTTAATTTGTTCAAAGAACCTGTGTCAATGAATCTTTTTTGGAATGCCTGTTGTAGTAGTTCTACCGAGTTTATTGATGAGTTTGGTTCTGTACCTATTAATAATTCAATTTCTTTCAGAAACGTAAGTGCTCGGCTTTTTAATCTTAGGAGTAGGATGTTTTTAATACTTTTGAATCAACGTTCGTCACTGCCACAAATTGGGCTAAATGAATATTGAATTGATCAACGTCTGTGTCCCCTTCATATTCCGGGAGGGATTTTGCAATTTCTACCGAAGTTGCACTTAATTGTTGAGCCTGTAGTAGTTCTTGTTGTTCTAGTGCCATTTTAGTAAAAATATGTTGTGCCTACCTTTTTTGGAAAGGTTATTTATGGGTGTTTTTATTTGGGTAAGGGTCTATTCATTTCCTAAAAATAAATTGTAAGGTACACTAAAATAAATACTTATGGCAAAATAAATAAAACTAATTTTTCTTATACCGTCGGTTGTCAGTCCCTCTCGTGAATGTCTCTTATTTAAGGCTGCGCCAAATGAAACGGGGGGTCTTTATAATTTTAAAGTTTAAATTTCACTTAATGGGTTTTTTATGTATTAAGGCTGATTATTAATTTTCGGTGAGAAGTAGCAGAATATAGGGTTTGAATCCCTCCCCCATTAATTCAATCAAATGGGATCTGATTGAGTTTTGTTACCTCTATCTTGAGATAAAGGACTAAGGGTTTAGAAATACTTTGGTACTCTGTGATTCTGATTCCCAATGAGAGCGTTACCTAGAATTCACGAGAGGTTTGTCTAACATCTCGCAATATAAACAAGAAAATCATAATAAACAATTAATTTATTGGTACTCACTTAAAATGGACAATTGACAAAGTTTGAGTGACAATTGGATAAGTGTTCATATAGGTCGTCCCTGGATACTTTCCTAAGACTGCCTTTATTCACATAATTTTCTGTGTATATTCACTGCAAAACAACTGGTTTTCTTACCGCTCTCATACGTTGGAAGATACAACAAAAGCTTATGCAGTTTAGAAGCAAATCCGACTGTACCAAAAAATTAGATTTCAATAAGAATGCGCGAAAAAACTACAATTTATATGACACAAACTACGATTCATATGACACTTGCCTGCGACTTTTAAAACTTCAATTGACTTCAGTTAAATAAGGCTAATAGCAAAAAAACTCTGGATTTCCACTTGGAAAATAACTTGTCCCCCAAATTAGGCAACAACACACAAGTACGTTGAATTTTGTAAGGAAGCCATTTCGCTATTTCGAAATTGTAAGTTGATCAGAAACTGAAACTTTTTTCAAAAGATGCAATTTTTTGCTTCTATGCAAAGGAAACGCTTTTCTCAGCTAGGCAATACGTTGTACATGTATAGTGGCTGCAAATTTTTCCAAATTGATTGGCATGTTTCTGTTATAATGCTGGAAATAGTGGATCGTCCCATCCTATAAAAAAATGGCAAAGAAGACATTGAATTTCCAGTTGCAAGATATTAAAAATGAAAAGTATATAGATCATTGGTTCATAAGACAAGATCTTCTTTCATGTAGTTGTTTAGATTTAATCAACCTTGTCAGTCATTTACTTACGCATATGCACAGTATAGCTTTTTTATTCAGTAGTTTAAGAATTAGTAAACTTGACGCAATTTTTAATCCATGTTCAATGTAAAGGGAAACCTGTCTTATGGGCTCCTTAACCTCTACTGTAAATTGAAAGGCAAGATTACCGCACATTTATCTTTTAAAAAAAATCACAATATGCTGTACCATGGGCATAGGCAGCATCCTGTCTCGGTGGGGAGGGGGCAGCCGCTTCTCTGATGGAGGGGGAGAAATGAAGTTATAGGGGTAATATCTCTTGGTTATTTTCATTAAACTTCTTTTAAATACCATGGAGTAGTTTTGTGTACAGAGTTGCCCCTACAATCAGTTCCTAAAGCTCTAAATTTGCCAAATTCTGCATGCAACACAGCGATTTTGGGTTCTAAAGTAAAAAAAATTTGCAGGTGTTGCAGCTTGCACCGCAACACGGCATGGTCTGTTTAAGTGTACTTACATTAATAATAGGTCAGTATTTTAATCTTTTGTGTCTGGTTATTTCAAACTTAGCACCAATCTCTCAAAATAAACGCAGCAAAAAGATGGTCCGGGATATACCGAACTTTTTGCCAATCTTTCAAAACAAATATGGCAAAAAGGCGGCCCATGCTTTTTTAGTTTTTCTGCCTTTTTTCAAAGTCAGAAATCCCATTAGGCAACATTTAGATAATACTAATGCCATGTTCTAAGAATTCAATTCAAAAGTTTGACCCTAAACTGGCAGGGTGGGGTCTCTCAGACGCAAGCACTAAGTTGTTTGCCCTTTTTGTATGACTGGGTTATGCTAGGTGAAAATTCAACAAAAAAATTCGAACACACGAAAACCTCTTGTTAATATATAGCGTAAATTTGAAGTTTTAGGGGGAGGGGGCTGCTGCCTGTACCCCTTTCCCTATGCCCGTGTGCTGTACCTAAAAAGTTTTGTAAATTGTTTCTAATTTTAATTTAGGTGCCTCTGTTAGCCTACATAAATTAATTTTATTGCTTTTTTGGTTTCATCTGAATTTTAAATTTAAGATTTCACATTGAATTACTTGACTGTATTTGCCATATTTTTTTCAATACATCATGTTATGGACTAGTCAGTTCTTAAAAACCTCAAGAAATGTGACCAAGGGTTCTATTCTACTGATATGCAGCAGTTACTACTTTAATTGGTAGAAGATAGCAAAATTAACATGTTTTTTTTATGAATAAGTTGATGGGGCACCAGCATTTATAAAATTGATGATTGACAGGATAGTACGGGCGCCAGTAGACAAAAAGATGCTTATTTTCAGGTCGTCATGACACATCTGTTTCACGCAATTTGAAAGCAGTTTCTAGTCATATCGAACACGCTGATTACGATTCGCCCCGGGACTAGGTAGCTCAAAGGGGTTCTTGACAATTATAAATGAACTTAAATATTAGTAAAAATCTATCTCTATATTTTTGTTTACATTTTTTTTCAATTTTTTAACTCTATATGTTTAATGCTTATGAGACGCTTTCAATTTAAAGAAGAAGTAGAAATAATGGTAAACAAATAAAGTTTAAAACTTATTACAGAAAATTAGTATTGGGAATAATCATTATATTTGGATAGAGTATTAAATTCCGAAGAAAAAAAAGTATGATTACTCCTTAGCTATCTCATTGAAAGCAACTATTATCAGGTTCAGAACCCCCTATATCAGTGTTAGCCTATTTCTTTTGTTAAATAGGAAATTATCAGTCCTTTTTCTTTTCTTAATTCGTTTCTTTTTGACAATAGGCTGAGTTATAGATGAGTTTTTTTTTCTATCTTGTAAAACAGCAGTTAGGTAGGTAAATTTTGACAGAAATTATCTACCTTAGTTTTGGCTTTTTAGCCTATTGATTTCTTTGGGTCTAAGTTTTGAAAGGACAATTTTTATTATAACTACAGAATTTCAAGTTATATCAAGGATCAAGTAAGGCTCAAAATGCTCTTTTAGTGCCTTTTTCGAGGTGTGAATCTAAATCTGAAGATTTTACTTTTGTAACATTAAAAATTACCCTAAGTCTTTATACCTCAGTGTCCTCTGGAGAGAAAAAGTGATGGGGCTAGTAAGATACTTCAAAAAACATTCCCATGACATTGCTGAGGCTTTGGATCTGTTTCTTGAAGTTTTATTCATCTAGTTCAACTAGGCTACCTACCCAAATAGTTAAAAACTCTTAATCTCTAATTTTACCCAATAATGTAATAATCATACAGTTTCCTTCCATCTTTATGTCATTTTCCACCGTTTTGATACTGTTTTGGTCTTGATTCTATCAATGATTTGGGTCTGATCATATATTTTAATTTGGAGCATCACACATACAAGAAGTAAAGTAAGACAATCAGTATTTGGATCGCTAATCACTGTTTCAACAGTGCACTATAGAATCTATATTATACCATATAGAATGTGGATTGTTAACTATAAGATTTGTCTAAAATTTCTTTAAAGGCTTTTGATTACCTTGAATCGTTTTAACTATACATTTTGAATCATTTTAACTAGACAAAAAGATGCTTATTTTCAGGTCGTCATGACACATCTGTTTCACGCAATTTGAAAGCAGTTTCTAGTCATATCGAACACGCTGGTTACGATTATACCCGGGAATAGAAAGCTCAAAGGGGTTCTTGACCCTTAGAAATGAAATTTAAGTTTATGAAAAATATCTCTATATATTTTTTTTTACAGTTTTTTTCAAGTTTGTAACGCTATCTGTTTTGAGGCTTATGCGACGCGTGCACTTTAAAGAAGAAGGAGAAATAATGGTAAACAAATAAAGTTTTGATACTGTTTTGGTCTTGATTCTATCAATGATTTGGGTCTGATCATATATTTTAATTTGGAGCATCACACATACAAGAAGTAAAGTAAGACAATCAGTATTTGGATCGCTAATCACTGTTTCAACAGTGCACTATAGAATCTATATTATACCATATAGAATGTGGATTGTTAACTATAAGATTTGTCTAAAATTTCTTTAAAGGCTTTTGATTACCTTGAATCGTTTTAACTATACATAACACTAACAATTTCAAATGTACTAGTAATCAAAAGTAGATTCAATTGAATCTACAGTTATATTATTACAATCTAAGGTTGCATTTTACAGTATATTTTTCTGCTTAATTTTATTTATAAAGTTGGCAAAAGATTCATTCTGCTCTAACAGTATTTTAACTTTGGAGTTCTTTCAAAAGGATGGATTAACTAGCTTCAACAAGCCTGAAGCTAATGAAATGTCCAAAGCATACAGTATTTCAACCAAAATTATGCATATTGTGTCAGCAAACTAAAAGTGGTCCGTTACATAAATTTATAGACATTTCATGTGTTATTTCCTTCTTATCATCAAATTGCTCTTGTACATTTTGTTACAGAACATTGCAAAAAATTTATAAAAAAAACTATTTCTCTGAAACAGGCCTGTTCTAGCATAGAGTGTGCTGCCAGAAATTCTATTCCTGCAAAAGTCTTCTGAGTCTTTAGACCAAACTATATCACATTGCTTGTCAATTAAAACAATGCAAATACTTTGCAGAGACAGCAATATGCATGGAAAATTTTTTGAATACAAGTCTTTAGGAAAAAACTTGTTACTGTTGATGTTATACACTTAATACACTGTTCACTTGCACAGGTCACTGGTCACAGGACACAGGTCACTTGCTAGTAAATTGTTGTTGCTAAGACATTTCAGACCAAATTGATATTTTGACCAAAGTTAATGTAGTAAAATCATAGTATAATATTAACTTCTCTAGTTAATATTTGCAATTTCTTAGGAATACCAGAGATTTACTGTAAAGCAAGAATATTGTATTGGGGTTACAGTTACAAGATTGAATAGATCAAGATTAAGTGTTTGATTCACTTATTTGCTTCCACAAGAACAGCAAATTCTGATGAAATTTTGTTTAATTCTTTATTGTGATGTTTGTCATAAGATTAATCTAGTGGTGTCACCTTATGGTCACTTGTTACCATGTTATTCTGCAGGGTGTGAGCTTACTATGGTAACTTACCATGGTAGGTGGGTTGGAACTCAGCCTAAGAAATAAGCATACCATTTGATTCAAAAATCAATACTCTATCCAATTATGATAATCATATCTTTTTTGAGCTTTTTTCATAAATCTGTAAAATCTTATTCAAATCAGTTCTTTTTTTAAAGAAAAATTGATTTCTGTCAAAATTCACTACATGGTAAAAAAAGGGCCTTAGTATCCTGAAAAGTGGCAAGAATGTTTTAATCTAGTATTAAAAAATATACTTTTCTTTTAAATTCTTCTCTATTCATAAATTATGACCTTACAATATCATTTAACAGGAAAAGATTTAAACTACTCCAGTAGTATTGAAACAAGATTTATTTCAGAAGAACGGATCAATTTGCTTCAAAAAGCCTGAAACTGATGCACAGTCCAAAGAATGCAATATTTAAACCAGAATCATGCCTATTGTGTCAGGAAACGCAAAGTGCTCCTTTACAAAGTTACAGACATTCAACGTGTGATTTCCTTCTTGGAATTAAACTGTTCATGCACATTTGGCTACAGGGCATCGGGAAAAAGTTTTACAAAGCCTAACTTTTCTAAAACAGACTTGTTCTGGCAAAAAGTATGCCGCCAGAAATTCTATTCCTGCAAAATTCATCAGGAATCTTCTAAACAAACTCAATCACAGTGTTTATCATCTAAAAGGAGGCAAACACTACATAGAGACAGTAACTCACATGAAGGGAACTTTGAATACAAGTCATGCTGTCTTTTTTGTGGCTTAAAAGGCAGCAAAAAAAGGAAATGAATGTAAAGCAGATAAAACTCTAGAAAGGCAGAATAATATTCAGAAGCAGGTAGAAAAACTGAAAAATTTGGAACCTCAGTTGTGGATGAGGTGTAAAGATGCTCCATTAGTGAGACTTGAGGCTAAGTACCATCAAAAGTGCATGGTGCTCTTCATGAAAAGACAGACTGAAAAAGATGAAAGACTGAAAATGGAGGAGGTCATTGCTGGTGAGCTACTTGACGAACTACATTGCAGGTTTCTTGATGGGAGAATTTATTCAGCCAGTGAGCTGAAACTTCGGTTTGAAGAAGCACTTTCTAAATCAGGACTTTCAATGGGAACACAGGGTTTTCGAACTCTGAAGAAAAAACTTCTGGAAAAGTATGGCACATCTGTAGAAATAAGTGCTAGCACAAAAGTTGGTGAAGACAGACTCATTTACTTGAAAGAATGTGTTTCAGTTGGCAACTTAAGCAGAGAAGTGTCCAACCTAGTGAAAAGTACAAGTGAGTCAGTGTTGATGGTGAACTCTGATTCAGAAAAATCAACCATATTAGATGATGACTCTGCTGCAGAGTCAGATGCTGAGAATGATACCAATGATGATGATACTTATGCTGCCCTTTTAGATGATGAACTTCCAGCACAGGATGATGAAGAACCTTCATTGGAGGCAGTGGTTGATAATGATATGATAGACAATGATTCAAATAATGGCAGATCATCTTCAAGGAAGAGGAGAAGACTCCAAACCTCTTCAGCTACAAATTTGTTCAGCCACAAGGACAGGCAAAGCTTTTTCTACTTCATGAAGCATCTCAAATCCAAAATAAAAGATACTATAGCACATCAAAGAACAAGAGAAGATGTGCCAGTGAAATCTCTCGTTAGCAATTCACCTATGTTGTACAACTTATTTGCGGTCATTCTTTGCTACATTGATGAGCCCCTAAATGACCTGTACACACTCTATGATGTAAGTGAAGAAGAGGATAGAGCTATTGTTGAACTTGGCTCAGGACCTGTTGTTTTAAATAGGTAATTTTTTTCTTTAAAATTCAATTTAATTTTTAAACGTGGCTAAATAAAAAAATTAAAAAAAAAAAAAAAATGATGGGGCAATAGTAGTAAACATAAAAGTACAATTTTTGCTAGTTTTAGCTAGTTGTTGACAAGCATAGTAAACATAAAAGTACAATTATTGCTAGTTTTAGCTAGTTTTTGATAAGCATTATCAGTAATGGTGATTTCAAGTGTGGAATAATCTGATCCACTGCCATTTCCATTTTTTTTGGTTTGAAATTTGTTCTCAAGGTTAAAATTTTAGGACAAGGGTCACTCTTACCAGGCAGTTGTTGCTGTGACAGTTCAGACAAAAGATTGAAAGTTTTAGCTTGCATCATGGTTTATATAAAGGAGTTCCAATAGAAGCGCTCATGATGGTTCATAATAAAGTATTTTAGTCCCTGAAAAGCTAATACCAGTTAGAATTTGCAGCAAGATTAGCCTGCTGTAAATTAAGATAGCAAGAGTCCATCATGTATCTAACTGAGGCTTTGTTTGGGCATTCTTAATTTTCTTACTACAGTGTGCCCCATGGCATTGGCAGAGGTGAAATCAGCAGGAGTCATTGAGCAGCTCCTATATCAGATCATTTTAAATGTTGAAGATCTACTATATCTTTGCCTCTGCTAGTGCTGCAGGGCTTACTAGTCAGAAAAGTAAGAAGTTCCAAACTCAGCCTAAGCTAGAGGGTTGCTTGTATTGTATTCAATATAATCAATTCTTCCGTTTTTCCTTTATTATTTTTTCTGTCCCTCTTTTTCCTACATCTTGCCTCTCATATCTATTATATTATCCTCTCATATTCTTGCCTCTCATATCCTGTCACTATTCCAGAGCTCGCATAGTGCTTCATGTTGCATCTTGCTTATGGAATTGGTGTTCAAAAGTTATTGTTCATGCTAATGACACAGACATTATTGTGATTTTGCTTCAACAATACCAACAGCTGACTTTACTATCTCAGCACTAAAATCCTGAGCTGTTTATACAGCTTCCCGAAAAAACAATTTTCTTTGGCTCTCTTGCATTGTTTGAGTGGCTGCGTTGCGACCAGTTTATTTTACTCCAAAGGAAAAAAGACATTCCTGAGTGCAAGTGTGAAGAGTGGATTATTGGAAGCTACGGCTGATTTAAGCAAGAAGATTGAAAGTGACATTTCAAACTTAGCTTCATTTGAAGAAGAAATGACGCAGGTATGCAGAAAGCTGGTTGTTGCCGCGTACAGTAAGAAGCCTGGTGACTTTAAGTCACTCAATCATTTTCGAGTCCATCTCTTTCATCGGAAGAAAGGTAAAAAAAATATTCCGCCAACCGAGAACACTTTTCGGTTCCATATAAAGCGTGTCCTTTTCCAACTCAATATCCTGCTTCAGGCTCTAAGACCCCTTCCAATTACATTAATTTTAATTGTTTCAGTACAATGTAATAATTTTTGTAACAAATAAGAATTTTTGATTTTATTATCTATTAATTTATTTTCATTTTATGATCTATATCCAATAACGATTATAAAAGATTTCTCAATAAATTAAAAACGGAAGTTTATTCAATTTTCTTTTATACTTCTTTTTTTTCAATCACTAACTTGCTTACATTTTCGCTCAGTTATGTTGAGTTGCAGCTAAAAGGACCAAAATGTAATGGCCTGCAAGTGAAATTTGCTAGATAGTACTACTTAATATTTCAGGTCATTTTTAAGGGTTAAGCACCCTTCAGAGGTACTTATTCCCGGATATAATTGTAATCAGCGGATTTGATATGACTAGAAACTGCTCTCAGATTGCGTGAAACAGATGTGTCATGGAGGTGTCACATTTTTAGGTCTTGGCGCCTGTACTAGGACGAAGGATTCAAAGGTGGGCATAGTTACAGTCCAAACTATCAGAGACTTCCAACAACAAAGGATTTTGTTATAATAATGGTCACAGACACCATTAAGTTTTCTACTAAAAAATAGTTTATACAAGTAGACTTAAACGGGTTAGGTTAGGAAAATGAAACTTTCAGGTACGGGTCTACAGGCTAAAGTATGTCCCGCAAAGGTATTTTGAATTACCTTGTTATTTGAGTAGAATTTTAAGCCATATTTATGTTTTTTTTAAGTTTAGGTAATGTATTTGTATATCTGTAAAACCTTAAAAATTGGGATTGAGCAAAGTTGTGAAGCTGACATAATTTTGTTTTACTTCATTTAAGCAGAAGATCCAATTTGCAAGGTTTCACTTTAAAAAACAACACAGATTTTTAAAGATCAGGGACCCTCTAGTGGGAGATGGAAAGGAGGTAGATACTTCAAAATACCTTCCTGGGACATACTTTAGTATGCAGACCCATCCCTGAAAGTTTCTTTTTCCTAACCTAACCCATTTCCAAGCTAGCCTTAAGTGGCTAAAGTAGAGTTTTCCTAGAATAAATTTTGATTCTGAATTATGAAAGAGCCAAAAAAAGGCAGTATGAGATGTACGCTAGCCTATTCAATTTTATCCTGGCTAAATTATGTTATCAACTAGGCAACAATTTTAATAGTTTTTATTTTTAAATCCACTTCTCTTATCACCGTCAGGTGCAAATATATAGCCTAAACTATATATTTCCTATGGATTTTTCTATTTCCTTATTTTTATATATCTTTTTAGATATGAAATCTACTTGAACACAAAACTGAGATAAAATTCTACTTTAGCTACTTTTGGCTATCTTGTAAAGGGGTTAGGTTAGGAAAATGAAACATTCAGGGATGGGTCTAAAGGCCAAAGTATGTCATGGAAGGTATTTTGAAGTACCTGCCTCCACTCCTTCTCCCTCTAGAGGGTCCTAAATTTTGCCTATATGACAGGTCCTATCGAAATTGACAAACATTTTACCTTAATTTTCAGTTATCAGTTTCTTTTTCTCTGGCTTTAGTTCTGAAAATGCAATTCCTGTTATTTGAGTAGAATTTTAAGCCATATCAATGTTTCTTTTTCAAATTTAGGAAATGTATTTACTTATCTTTAAAACCATATAAATTTGGTTTGAACAAAATTGTGAAGCTGAAAACAATTTTTTTGTACTTCATTTAAATAGAAGATCTATTTTGAAAGGTTTCACTTTTATGACACACAGATTTTTAAAGGTCATCAAAGGTCAGGACCCTCTAGAGGGGGAAGGAGTGCAGGTAGGTACGTCAAAGTACCTTCCCGGGACATAAGTTAGTCTGTAGACCCATCCCTGAAAGTGTCATTTTCCTAACCTAACCCCTTTCCAAGATAGCCAAAAGTAGCTAAATCTGCTCGTCTTCAACTCCAGACTATGGTTGACCTGAAAGAAAACAATCCAGAGCTCTACTCAAGTTTCAAAATCGGTCAGTTTGTTATAAGACGCAAATCGCATAATCGCAAAGTCTGCTCGTCTGCAACTCCAGACTATAGTTGACCTGAAAGACAACAATCCACAGCTGTACTCAAGTTTCAAAATCGGTCAGTTTGTTATAAGAAGAAGAGATCGGTACTGGGCTGGATTGTCACCGGATCTAGTCATTGAGCAAGCTCTAATGCGCAGTTTAAAGGACAACAGGTGGACTAACTCGTGGACGGGGGATCACACAAACTCAGCGTCTAATATGGGCTTTTTCGATGCCGATCTGTGCTGAAGAAAACGCCTCAATGCAAGGTCTGACTAGCCTGAGTTACTCAACGAGTGATCAACACGTCGAAAGGCTCCAGTGGCTGATGAAGAGAGATACTGATGACACGGAGGCGGTCCTAGACTTTTTGCAAACCCTGATTCGATTCAGAGAACATGGAGTATTCTTCCAACTCGTTACCAGTGTAACTGAATCAGCTCATTTAGATGCAGACACTGCGAAAGAAGTTGGAGCCTGTATTCTAGACGAAATGACTGGGAAGGCAGCTGATTCATTTTCGTTCCGGAAGAAAGAAAAGACTGTGTACTGTGAATAATATGTACTTAAAATATGAAAAATTTATTTCGTTCTAAAAATACTTCCGATATAAATTAAACTACCCCTAATTGAGTTTAAATCCAGTTTCAAACTCTCGTCTAAATTCATAAACAGAGAAAGAAAAACAGCATTTTATTCTCAGCCAAATATCCCTTTAAAAAGTACCAAGTAAAAGATGATTAATTTCGAATACCAGCTTGAAGAATTTCAAGAATACTTTGTTGTACTCTGTAAAACTTCATATTCTTTGTTCTACAAAACAAAAGAGACTTGAGCATTTCCAGACGCTATTGACAGATTTGAAAAGCAAAAAACTACGGTTTTTTTGCAAGTACAAAGCTAATGATATGGATTTGAATTTCGCGGAAGTATTAGACAAAATATAGTGGGACATTGTTTGAAACTTAGTTTGGAGGTTCTCTTAGGAATGTGGGCATTTAGTGATCAAAATATTGCGAAAAAACTATTGGGTAGTTTGTCAGCATAATGGTCTTAGTTTGTCAACATAAGGATGAAGGAGGGTGCCCCCCAAGAGAAGTTGGGCCAATGGCGAAATAGCTCTGAACAAACAGAATCAAGATTCGTGTTATATAGTAGTGATAAAGTGTTTTTCGAGGTATTCTATGATAGACAGATTATTATCATGATTAAGATCATAGAAAGAACGGAGGAAAGATAATTCTGTATGTACGTTTAAAACTGAAGCCTTACGTATATATGTACGCTGCTGTATAAATGAAATGTAAGTCTAATAAACCCATTACTTTTCTATTTGTGTTTGTTTTACTTGTATGCCTGTATCTCACCGCAAAGTAGATAACTAGTTCAAATGTCTCCATCGGTACGCTCCCAAGGAATCTGATAACTCTACGAAGTATGATTACGCTCCTAGTATGATCCCACAAGGCAATTCTAACTTATTACTTAATATATTTTATTTTCTCCCATAGGGAGTGGCGCAGTCATTTTTCTACCCTCTCATTATACTCCCCCCGTTCCCCCCCAGTGGCGCAGTAACCAGATGCCAAACCTCCCGACGCAGTTGGCCCCCGTTAATCAAACTGAACCCCCCCCCCATTGCAGTTGGCGCGGTCGGAAAACTTGGAGGAAAACATGCGTACTAGTTGAGCTACAAACTTTTTAATTTAAATTTAAATGATTGGATGGATACAGACTTATAAGAAAAAGTGTCTAGGCCTATAACCACTAAGCTATAGTAGGGAAACCCTTTTAGAATATCTCATAGGAGATAGTAGTCTCCCCTAAATAGGTTAAGGGAAAAAGTAAATTTATTGTGAGTGTATAATTTTGTGGAGTTGATTTAAATATTTAAAACGCAAAGATGGCAGAAGAAATAAGTGAATTATTACTTGATCAAAACTTGGTCGCGAAAAATATAGAAATAACAAAGTCGACTCCGCAATATGATGGACAATCAGACATCGACAAAATTAATATCCAATTGGCCCAATTTGTGGAGATGACTAAAACATAGCTAAAAACATGAATAAGTATGCTTCTCCTAAGATTGAGAGGCTAAGCCCTAAAATTTTAAAGCAGATTGAAAATACGATAGGGGACGATAATAACCTCCCAATAAACACGGTAGACAAATTACTAACAGCGTTTAGAGACAGATTTATTGAGACTAGTTCAACACATAAATTGAAATACGGAACGGTATACTTTCACCATAAACGGAATGTGAGAGAATATTTACACAATATACGAATTTCAGTAAAAGCAAAGTTTGGAAAAGGTTCAGGAAAATTGTATGAAAAAATCATACTACACGCCTTTTTGGAAGGGCTTCCCCCAAAATTATATAGAATCGTAATATCCAAAAATATTCAAACGTCAGATCTTGCAGTTCAGGAGGTGGGACGAATGATCAAAATTGACACGATTGTGGCAAACCACAGTAAAACAGAAATAAATAGCGTAGGTGAGTCGACCACAAGGCTAGCCTCCCTTGAAGATCAGGATTCTCCCAATTTCTTTTCAAGGGATAATGCCCCAGTGTCACAAAGAAATAGAACACAAGAACCCACTAGGCAGAAAACAGTACGTTTTTAGCCAATCAAACCAATCAATTATGGAAGTAATCCTACAATAATAAGATGCTATAATTGTAATCGACCTGGGCATATCGTGAGAGAGTGCCGTTCCAAGATCGCAGAACCATCCCTTTCCAAGAGCCGTTCCAAGATCGCAGAATTCCAAGATTCTGCAACAGATTGCAGAACCATCCCTGAAAGTTTCTTTTTCCTAACCTAACCCATTTCCAAGCTAGCCTTAAGTGGCTAAAGTAGAGTTTTCCTAGAATAAATTTTGATTCTGAATTATGAAAGAGCCAAAAAAAGGCAGTATGAGATGTACGCTAGCCTATTTAATTTTATCCTGGCTAAATTATGTTATCAACTAGGCAACAATTTTAATAGTTTTTATTTTTAAATCCACTTCTCTTATCACCGTCAGGTGCAAATATATAGCCTAAACTATATATTTCTTGTAAAGGGGTTAGGTTAGGAAAATGAAACATTCAGGGATGGGTCTAAAGGCTAAAGTATGTCATGGAAGGTATTTTGAAGTACCTGCCTCCACTCCTTCTCCCTCTAGAGGGTCCTAAAATTTGCCTATATGACAGGTCTATACCTATCAAAATTTTGACAAAACAAAATATTACCTTAATTTTCAGTTATCAGTTTCTTTTTCTCTGGCTTTAGTTCTGAAAATGCAATTCCTGTTATTTTAGTAGAATTTTAAGCCATATCAATGTTTTTTTTTCAAAATTTAGGAAATATATTTGCATATCTTTAAAACCTTATAAATTTAGATTGACCAATATTGTGAAGCTGAAAACAATTTTTTTGTACTTCATTTAAGTAGAAGATCTGTTTTGCAAGGTTTCACTTTTATAACACACAGATTTATAAAGGTCATCAAAGGTCAAGACCCTCGAGAGGGGGAAGGAGTGGAGGTAGGTACGTCAAAGGACCTTCCCGGGACATAAGTTAGTCTGTAGACCCATCCCTGAAAGTGTCATTTTCCTAACCTAACCCCTTTCCAAGATAGCCAAAAGTAGCTAAATCTGCTCGTCTTCAACTCCAGACTATGGTTGACCTGAAAGAAAACAATCCAGAGCTCTACTCAAGTTTCAAAATTGGTCAGTTTCTTATAAGACGCAAATCGCATAATCGCAAAGTCTGCTCGTCTTCAACTGCAGACTATGGTTGACCAGACAGAAAACAATCCAGAGCTCTACTCAAGTTTCAAAATCGATCAGTTTGTTATAAGAAGAAGCGATCGATACTGGGCTGAATTGTCACCGGATCTAGTCATTGAGCAAGCTCTAATGCGCAGTTTGAAGACACCAGGTGGACTAACTCGTGGACGGGGGATCACACAAACTCAGCGTCTAATATGGGCTTTTTCGATGCCGATCTGTGCTGAAAAAAACGCCTCAATGCAAGGTCTGACTAGCCTGAGTTACTCAACGAGTGATCAACACGTCGAAAGGCTCCAGTGGCTGATGAAGAGAGATACTGATGACACGGAGGCAGTCCTAGACTTTTTGCAAACCCTGATTCGATTCAGAGAACATGGAGGGCTCCTCAACATCGTTACCGGCGTAACTGCATCAGCTAATGTAGATGCGGACACCGAGAAAGACGTTGGAGCCCGAATTCTAGACGAAATAACTGGGAAGGCAGCTGATTCATTTTCGTTCCGGAAGAAAGAAAAGACTGTGTACTGTGAATAATATGTACTTAAAATACGAAAAATGTATTCTCCTTCTAAAAATACTTCCGATATAAATTAAACTCCCCCTAATTGAGTTTAAATTCCGTTTTAAACTTTCGTCTAAATTCCTAAACAGGGAAAGAAAAACCGCATTTTAATCTCAGCCAAATATCCCTTTAAAAAGTACCAAGTAAAAGATGATTAATTTCGCATAACAGCTCGAGGAATTTCAAGAATACTCTCTGTTGTACTCTGTAGAACTTCACATTCTTTGTTCTACAAAACAAAAGAGACTTGAACAATTCCAGACGCTATTGACAGATTTGAAAAGCAAAAAACTACGGTTTTTTTGCAAGTACAAAGCTAATGATATGGATTTGAATTTCGCGGAAGTATTAGACAAATATAGTGGGACATTGTTTGAAACTTAGTTTGGAGGTTCTCTTAGGAATGTGGACATTTAATGATCTAAATATTGCGAAAAATTTATTGGGTAGTTTGTCAGCATACTGGTCTTAGTTTGTCAGCATAAGGATGAAGGAGGGTGCCCCCCAAGAGAAGTTGGGCCAATGGCGAAATAGCTCTGAACGCACAGAATCAAGATTCGTGTTATATAGTAGTGATAAAGTGTTTTTCGAGGTATTCTATGATAGACAGATTATTATCATGATTAAGATCATAGAAAGAACGGAGGAAAGATTATTCAGTATGTACGTTTAAAACTGAAGTCTTACTTATATATGTATGTTGCTGTATAACTCAAATGTAAGTCTAATAAACCTATTACTTTTCTATTTGTGTTTGTTTTACTTGTATGCCTGCATCTCACCACAAAGTAGATAACTAGTTCAAATATCTCCATCGGTAGCGCTCCCAAGGAATCTGATAACTCTACGAAGTATGATTACGCTCCTGGATTGATGGCTCCCCAGCCTAATTAATCACCCCACATGAAAATTCTAACTTATTACTTAATATATTTTATTTTCTCCCATCGGGAGTGGCACAGTCATTTTTCTACCCTCTCATTATACTCATCCCTTTCCCTCCATTTGGCACAGTACCACGCTTAAAAACAGAACGACGCAGTTGGCCCAACGTTAATCAAAATGAACCCCCCCCCCCATTGCAGTTGGCGCGGTCGGAAAACTTGGAGGAAAACATGCGTACTAGTTACGCTACAAACTTTTTAATTTAAATTTAAATGATTGGATGGATACAGACTTATAAGAAAAAGTGTCTAGGCCTATAACCACTAAGCTATAGTAGGGAAACCCTTTTAGAATATCTCATAGGAGATAGTAGTCTCCCCTAAATAGGTTAAGGGAAAAAGTAAATTTATTGTGAGTTTCTTATTTTGCGAAGTTGGTTTAAATATTTCAACCGCAAAGATGTCAGAAGAATTAAGTGAACTATTAATTTCGCAAAACTTGGTCGTGAAAAATGTAGAAATAGCAAAGTCTAGACCCTAATATGATGGTCAATCAGACATCGACAAATTTAATATCCAATTGGCCCAATTTGTGGAGATGACTAAAACAAAACTAAAAACATTAATAAGTATGCTTCTCCTAAGATTGAGAGGCTAAGCCCTAAAATTTTAAAGCAAATTGAAAATACTATAGGGGACGATAACAACCTCCCAATAAACACGGTAAACAAATTACTAACAGCGTTTAGAGACAGATTTATTGAGACTAGTTCAACACATAAATTGAAATACGGAACGGTATACTTTCACCATACACAGAATGTGAGAGAATATTTACACAATATACGAATTTCAGTAAAAGCAAAGTTTGGAAAAGGTTCAGGAAAATAGTATGAAAAAATCATAATACACGCCTTTTTGCAAGGGTATCCTCCAAAATTATATAGAATGGTAATATCCAAAAATATTCAAACTTCAGATCTTGCAGTTCAGGAGGTGGGACGAATGATCAAAATTGACACGATTGTGGCAAACCACTGTAAAACAAAAATAAATAGCGTAGGTAAATTGACCGCAAGGCTAGCCTCCCTTGAAATTCAGACTTCTCCCAATTTCTTTTAAAGGGAAAGGTCCCCAGTGCCACAAAGAAATAGAACACAAGCACCCACTAGGCAGAAAACAGTAAGTTTTCAGCCCATTGAACCAATCAATTATGAAAATATTCCTACAATAATAAGATGTTATAATTGTAATCGACCTGGGCATAGCGTGAGAGAGTGCCGTTCAAAGATCAGAGACATAACAGTACCAGGGAATGCCGTCGCTAATACACAAAATTATGGCAACCCATTGTTTAGAAGAACAAATTTTAGCACCAGTGGTGCAAAAGGTTAAAGGCAGCGACGATTGCACCCACCAGTAACTCACAATACGTACCAACAGAATTTGTATAACCCTCCCCCCAATAGACAGAACAATTATCGATTCGAAAACCCAAATACTCGTCAAAGCCAATATAGTGCAAGAATGGTATATAGAAAACCCGAAAACTTCCCGCTGGGAAATGCAAATTTTTCAAGAACGCGAAGTGAACGTATATTGCAAATGCCGTCGGCGTCAGCACCCGGCACTATCGCAAGAAATCCAAACCACCGTAATAATACATGGCGAAATCGGCAAATAAATGTAAATCATTTGGCTAGAGATTCCTTGAGCATATCTGAATCTCTATTGCAAACACCGACGTATGAAATAAATCCGGAGGGAAACGTGTTAGGCCCCTCAGAAGAATAAATTGGACTCAGAAGGGGCCCAGAATACTTTATAGGTCCAATCCAATAGTAGTACCGTCCTTTAGTGATATTAATAATAAATTACCTATATTTAATGATTTTTGTGTGGCAAATGTTTACTTTAAGGCACTAATTGACTCTGGTGCAACAGTTAATATCATAAACTCATTCGTATTTAATAAGTTGCCTCCGCATATTACGCGACGAAAGAATTTTAATAATTCAAATTTAACTAGTGTAACAGGGCATAAACTGGATGCAAAAGGTTCTATTCACCTAGACGTAAAAAGGGATTATAGAATTTTTCCGACAAACTTTATAATATGCAACAATTTTTCGTATGAAGCCATTATACGTGCTAATCTTTTAAGGTCGAATAAGGTAATACCCCTTCCCCTACTCTATAAGATTGTAACAGAGGTTACGAAGAGAATGTAACAGTAAATAAAATTTCTGGCGGTAGAATGTCACAATCTTTTGAACCTTATATCTCGTTACAAAGAAGACGTGGCATAACCATAAATTCGCTTTCTTATTCTGAGCGATATCGGAGACGTGAAGTAAATTTAGTTAACATTTGGGGTGAACCTGCAAAAACTAAAACAGAGATATGCGACGGTATAGGTCGAACGAAATCAAGAGAATAGTGAAATTGTGAAAAAAAATAGTAAAACCCAAGGTGACACCGTAAGATGCCGTAAAGACGCAGGAAAGCGCCAGTATGAATCTAATAGACAATAATAGTAAAGAGAAATATTACGGGTTCACGATACGGAAAACAAAAATCCCTCCCAAAACGATTCAAAGAATACAAATCGCACAGATAATTGAACCAGTGGATAGCAAATCTAAAATATGGTTTGTCATCCTGTCGGATAGAACTCCCGAAAATATTTTATACGAAGAACAGATTATATCTTACGACAAAGGAGAAGGTTTTATTTGGGTAACTAATAACCATGGAAATGATACAATTACGATAAAAAAGGGGACATGTTTAGCTCAAATCCAAAATATCTCGGAAAATGACTTCGATAAGTGGAAGGATTCCAAAAGAAACACAGTCAACAGCATTAATACCTCAAAAGACAAGTACCCCCTAACCAAATCACAATTTTTAAACAAATTTAATATGGATCATATTATTGACTTGAAACTCAAGAAAAATTATGCTAATTATTATGGAATTTTAAAGTTGTTTTTTCCGCATATTAAGATGAAATCGTACTGATACAATTTTTTGAAAATTAATTTTAAACGACCGGTAATCCCGTCGCGAAACAGCCATATCGTATACCGTATAAGCATAAAGAGTGGTTGAAAAATAAGATTCACGAATTAGAAAAAAATAAATAACATTAAAAAAATAACATTATACGTCCCAGTTTAAGTCTATATTCCGCTCCTGTGATCTTAGTGCCAAAAAAGAATGGTGACCAGAAACTTGTAGTAGATTATAGAGTCCTTAACAAACAAGTAGTCAGTGATAAATTTCCTTTACCAAGAATAGATGAAATTCTTGACTCTATTTCAAGTAAAAACAAAATTTTCACTCTCTGGACCTAACCCAAGGCTACCACCAAGTGAAAATAGCTGAAAAAGATGTCTGCAAAACTGCGTTTTCTACAACCGAGTGCGGTTCTTAAGAATACTTGAGAGTACCTTTTGGACTCAAGACAAGTTCAAGCGCGCTGTGTAGACCCTTAATGCATCTATTAAGAGGATTAAAAAATATCATTAATTTTGTTGATAATGTCATGTGTGTAGGAGAAAATGGTGAACAACACTTAGCAACACTAGCTAAAGTGTTCGAGAAATTCAGAGAAGGCTATTTAAAATGCCTGCCTAAATAAGTAAATTTATTTCAACCTAAAATTAAATTTTTAGGAGTATTGGTGACGCATGGAGAGATATCCCCAGACCCAGACAAAGTAAAATGTGTTGAAAACCTCAAACCCCCTCGAACTATGAAAGAATTAAGAGGAATTTTAGGCCTTACTGGTTATTTTAGAAAATTCGCGCGCAATTACGCCCAAATTGTGAAACCCCTCACAAAATTAACTAAAGGAAACTCCCAAAATATTACCTGGTCTCAGGAAGCTCAAACTTCCCTAGACCTTCTCAAAAAGGCACTCACTTCGGAACCAATATTATCGTTGCCTGATTTCGAGAACGGACAATTTGTAGTTACAACTGATGCCAGTTCGAAGGGCATTGGCACTATCCTATCCCAAATAATCCCGGTGGAAAACCCTAGTCCTCTCGAGGGAACGCCTAAACATAAAAAAATAGAAAGAGTTATATGCTATTCGAGCAGAACTTTATCAAAAGGTGAAAGTAGTTATTCCGCCACAAACTTAGAATTATTATCTATAATCCACCATTTGGATAAATTTAGACATTATTTTACTGGTAGAAAATTTAAGCTACTTTCAGTACACAAACGCCTGCAATACTTGCACACTTTTAAAAACCCCACGGGAATTCTAGCCAGATGGATTATGAAAATCCAAGATCTAGATTATGAATTTGAATATTTAAATAGTAAACAAAATGCAGATTGTGACTTCTTGAGTAGATTCCCAGAAAATATCTCTGAAGGAGTATTTTCTGAAATCAAGAAATCGAGGACGCCGTCGGAAGCCGATGAGAACGAAATTAATGCTATCAATACTAAGAGTAAACATGAATAAGAAAAACAAAGTCAAAGACAGAGTAAAAGAAAATAAGGTTAACTATTGTCTCTTGGCTTTGGAAAATATAAAAAGAAATCAAAATAAGGATGAAATATGTCTAGCACTTATTAATTATTTTGTGAATGATGATGTGCTACAGGATAAATTCAAAAATCTTGGAAAAGAAATAGATATCTTTTATTATGATCTTGATGAAGAAATATTATGCAGAATTGTGACTGCTGACGCAAATAGAAACCAAACTTCAGTAATACCTGTATTACCCCAAAACTTATAAATACCTGCCTTTGAATATTTTCATTCAGACATAGGTGTACCTTTAGGGATAACTAAAACTTTCCATAAATTAAAACGATATTTCTATGTCCCGTCGGCGTTGACAAAATTTAAGGACTTTGTAAGTACATGCAAAGCGTGTAACTTAAAAAAACCCAAGCTTAACCTAACCCCCCAATGGGAAGAGTCCCGGTGGCGAGGTTCCCCTCCGATATTGCCTCATTTGATTTGTATGGAACTAGTGGAGGCTTACCTGTTTCCAACAGGGGCCATACTTGTGTTCTTTCAGTTATAGATCATTTTTCCGGATTTACTTTTGCAAAAACATTAAAGAATAAAGGCACGTACGCCACGAGTAAAGCGTTAGCGAAATTATTTTTAAAGTTTGGAATTCCAAACAAGGTTACGGAAGTAATTTTGTTTCAAAAGTTACAAAAGACTTAATGAGTTTTCTTAACATAGAGAAATTGGTGACATCTCCTTATCATCCACAAGCTAATGTTAAAATAGAAAATAGGCATAAAATATTTTCGAATGTATTAAGCATTTACACAAAAACAACAGGAACGGCTGGGATCAATTCTTACCTTATTTAACCAACATAATCAATACTGCTTATTCAGAAACAACCAAAGAAAGTCCTTTTTATTTATCATTTGGTCGCGACTTCAGAATACTGTATCGTGATATTGTTGATTCCCGACAATATTATAATAACACTGAGGATTACAAACAAGAGTTCATAAATAGAATGAGAAAAACTTATAATATAATTAGGCAAGAGTTGAAAAAAATGTAAAATAAGCCAAGAGTTAAGAAACCAACCCAAAGTCAAAGGGAACATAAATTTTAAGATACGAGATTGCGTCTACCTAAAGAATGAGGCAAAGACGGAAGGCAAAAAACTTTCCAATAAATATTCTGGACCGTAAAGAATTGTCAAGAAGTACGATAACAATTTTACTTTTAAAATGGCGAACCCCGATAATGGAAGAACTTATAAGGCACATGTTAGCCAAATAAAGAGCCAAATTCCCGGAAAGATGGGTATCGCAACCCTCGTCTACCGATTCGTCAGACGCAGAAGACGAACCCCCTAAATCAAGATTGGCAGAGCTAAAACCCTTTAATTTCAAGCAAGACTATTTCGAAAATGATAGTGATGAGGAGAAACTTTGAAGAATTTTTAGCTATGAAAAATCTAGTTATTCCCAAAAGAAAAGTACAAGCGAGAATAAAACTGCCAAAAAGTCCAAAAAGTTCATCATCAGAAAGCGCAGGAGAATTAGATTATACGATATCACCAAAAACCCAATTTTTCCCTGATAGAATTTCGACCCATTGTCCCCCCAAAAGATTTCCAGACGATATGGCTTCCCCCGAAACCCCAATAGAGAGACCCCTGTCGTTGCAGGAGGAATTGAACAGAGCGGTAGAAAACTCCGGGTATTATTGTAAAGAAAACTCCTCCTAAAGACTCAATTAAAACAAATCTGCGGGAAGCTATGGATTTGATAAATTTCCCCATAAAAAAGAGGCTAAGTACACTGCCTTGGAATCAAACTCTCAAGGATGACCAGCAAGGACAGTATCATGACATAACCGTATCCAAGGTTAAACCTAAACAATGGACTTCATGGAGGGAAACACTAGTGCAAAAAATGCCTCATCCCCCTGAAGACATGGTATTTAAACAATGGAGGAACCCTGCGAAAACTTTTGATTCCTCTCAGAGTTCTCAAGAGTCTTTCAAGTCTCCCGAATTGAAAAGTCAAAACGAGGATTTAGAAAATAAACCCTCTACCTCCAGAGGAGTAGAAATTTGCGAAGGAAGGGCAGGTGATACCTTAAAAACGCAAAGTGCCACTTCTAAAAGCTCTAATGTGGAATCATCGGAAACCAGTTCCGAAGTGTCTGACGGAAAATCAGACAACATGGTAGTTAAAGAAACATGAAAGTCAAAACCGACTTCAGCGGCCTTGAATGCAAAAGAAACAAAATTAAAAGGGCAAGAATTTTTGAAAAGACAATACAAAAAAGCTTGATCTTATATCCCTAGCAAAACCTAAAAAGAAAAAACCACAAAAAACAGAAGAGAAAGTAACGACACAATCGGGTAGAACAGTTAAAAAACCGGACAGATGGAAATACCCTTAGTCAATACAGAATTAAGAAATTTTAATGGTTTGGCATGATAAAGGAATAATAATTTAAAAACTCTTTGTCTAGGAATAAAAATGGTATAGCTATCAAAATACTAAAGGAAATTTCTTTTCCAACATATTTCCGTACATGTGTAGTATATAAAAAATGAATTCTTGTGCTGAAAGCACATGGCAAATAGTTTTACAAAAAATAATATTACTAAAAACACAAAACTATTAGTATAAATATACGTAATTATAAACTGATCATTTCAGATCATGACGACGGAATCAAGGCCTATCCGAAAGGCGATAATCGATACCGAAAAGGGCCAAATTGTAGTAATGGTGATAATCGCTTTTTACCCCTTAGATTCCTTACAGAACTAATAGATCGAGGGTATAACCTACTAAATGGAGGAAATTTCCTTAAAAGTGTGTATAAAAATTGCTGGAACTTTGATGGCATAAACCCTGAAATAAAGTCCAACACATTGGAAGTTACCGCGCGAGATTATAATGACATAAAGAAAATTACATTAAACTTCTTTGAAGAAAATGTAAATTTCGGATCCAAGATATTCCCTGGTTTTGATATTATTGTACGTGAACAAAAATGTTGTAATGCGTCGCACATACAATTAATTTTTGAGTAGTAAAAGTCATAAATAATCCGCTTTCCTTAGCTGAACGATGTCGCAAAGTAGTTCGTGAAAATATGCAAAAGAAAGATATATCGAATACATTGAAAAACCTAAACCTTCCGAACGATCTGTTGGTCTATTTGATGCACATAAACATAGATAAGAGTAATGAAAATAACAGAGTATTCGAATTGAAGTTCCTAAGCACAAATGTGTCATCATGGGAAGTTCATCGCCTTAATACCATGCTAGCGTTGTTAGAAACACGTAATGTACTACCGAAAGATACGTCAATATTAAAATTGAATGTAGATGAATATGGAAAGAATCGTGTATACAGATAAAATTATCAAAATAATGTCTTAAAATATAAATTCAATAAAAACACCATCACCTCTGTTTTTGAAATTTTTCCTTCTCAAAAAATAATAGTAATAGTGAATCAAGGGAATCAATATTAATGAAATAGTGTATACTCTGTGCAAAAATAACCCATACATTTACCTCAATGCTTAAAAGAGTAATAACCTTACGAGATTGATAACTACCTAGCATCTCAAAACAACAAAAGTACGAAGAACAAAAGGGAAATCTTTTTGTAAGACAGTGGAGATAATTTGAATGAATATTTCGGCCCTATGTCCAAGGGCCGTCCTCAGCAAGACAAAAATATATAAAAGAAAAAAGACTCACAACAACATGCGACCAATAAAACCAAAAAAGTGGAAATTCTTTCAAAAACAATCCTAGCATCATTACTTCAGCGAAGTTCAACCAGGACTGATAAAAAGTAAGGTAAAACAAGACGATTCAATGAAATGAAAGAAAATAAATTAAAAACATGTTCTTATTGCTAATCCAGCTTTTTTGGCAGCTAACCTCAATGGCCTTTTTGTGACCGGGTCTGTGTTAATGTCAATCGGTTTTTTAAAATATTTTGTAAGATCATTTTTTATTAAATTTGTGTATAGAGCCTTTAGTGTATATTCCCCCAAGTCCCTATTTAAGGAAATATTATTATTAATCTTAAGTCTGATTTCAATTGATTCTCGTACTACCTGCTTTATGCCTAGGTCATTGCTAATAAGGGCAGATTCATCAAAAAGTATATTGTGGTTAGGATTTTCAAAAATATGGCTGCCTAATGCAGAATCAGATGAAACAGTGGAAATATTAGAATTTAAAGCTTTGACAATATCATCTTTATGCTGTTGTATGCGCTTTACTAAATTCTGGTGTGTTCTACCTATATAATATTTGCCACAATCGCATGGTATTTGATAGACCCCTCTTTGGCGAGTAACTGGGGTTTTATCTTTACCAGAATTTAGAAAATTTATGATTCTAAAATTATTTGTGAATACTACATGCAGATTATTTTTTGTGCAAACTTTTTTAAGATTTGTAGTGATTTTTGGGATATAGGGGAGGTAAATTATATTTAAGGGCTTGTCAGACATCTCACTTGGTAAGCTATCATTAATTTTACGGGAATGTCTTTTCAGTCTACAGTTAATTACATTATTAATAAATATCATAGGATACCCATTTCCAAAAAGTATGTCCTTGATAAAGTTTAATTCTGCTGTGATGTGGGAATCAGAACAAATATTTAGGGCGCGATCGACGAGGGATATTACGACTGCTCTTTTAACTTGAGGGGGTGGTTTGATGTAAAATGCAAATATCTATTATTTTGTGTTGGTTTTCTATAAATAGTAAAATTGAGTTTATCAAAGCTACGAATAACTAACACATCCAGGAATGGGATTTTATTTGCGATTTCAATTTCTAAGGTAAACTGTAAATTTCTATCATATGTATTAAGGTGATCTAAAAAACCCTTAAGCTCATTTTCCCCATAGTTCCAGAGTGAAATTACGTCATCCATGTACCGTCATGGTACATGGTCATATCAAACAATGCCCCACTGTATTTGTCGAATGCTTCCGCGAAATTCAAATCGATCTCATTAGCTTTTTACTTGCAAAAAAACCGTCGTTTTTTGTTTTTCAAATCTGCCAATAACGTCTGGAATTGTTCAAGTGTCTTTTGTTTTGTAGAGCAAATAATATGAAGTTTTACTGAGTACAACAAAGTATTATTGAAATTCTTTAAGCTGGTATTCGAAATTAATCATCTTTTAATTGGTACTTTTTAAAGGGATATTTGGCTGAGAATAAAATGCAGTTTTTCTTTCTCTGTTTATGCATTTAGACGAGAGTTTGAAACGGAATTTAAACTCAATTAGGGGGAGTTTAATTAGCATGGGAAGTATTTTTAGAAAGAGATAAATTTTTTATATTTTAAGTATATATTATACACGGTATGCAATAACCTTAAGACATTGGCATGGTCGCCAAATTTCAAGATGACTGTCTCTCTGTGGAATGTGTCAGCCATTTTAGAACGGACGCGCTTTATGGCTACATCTTTGCCGTAGTATTTTCCGAAATACACAATATTTTCTTCACGACGATTTTCTCCCAGCTGCACTTTTGGGAAGTACGAAATATCATCTTTAAGTATTTCACCCGATGGTCTCTTCCCATAGCTGCCGAAAGTTCCCCGAGGAACAGCCATTCTACTATAAATAATGTAGAGTAACCTTGAACAGTTGAAACTTGTGGAATTGGTTGGGGTATAGCTTGTCTTGCCAGGGTTTGCTCTATGGGAGCTGCTTGATTTAATGACAATGGTTGTCTTGCACTTCTAAATTACGGTGCCTGTTGTACTCTGTCGGTGCCTGTTGTACTCTGTCAAATCTGTCAATAGCGTCTGGAAATGTTCAAGTCTCTTTTGTTTTGTTGAACAAAGAATGTTAAGTTTTACAGAGTACAACAGAGTATTCCTGAAATTCTTAAAGCTGGTATTCGAAATTAATCATCAATTACTTTGTACTTTTTAAATGGATATTTGGCTGAGAGTAAAATGCGGTTTTTCTTTCTCTGTTTATGAATTTAGACGAGAGTTTGAAACGGAATTCAAACTCAATTAGGGGGAGTTTAATTTATATTGGAAGTATTTTTAGAACGAAATAAATTTTTCATATTTTTAGTAAATATTATTCACGGTATGCAATAACCTTAAAACATTGGCGGGTTGCAAAATTTCAAGATAAATGTCTCTCTGTAGAATGTGTCAGCCGTTTTAGAACGGACGCGCTTTATGGCTACATCTTTGCCGTAGTATTTTCCGAAATACACAATAGTTTCTTCTCAAGGATTTTCTACCAGCTGCACTTTTGAGAAGTACGAAATATCATCTTTAAGTATTTCGCCCGATGGTGTCTTCCAATAAATGCCGAAAGTTCCCCGAGGGACAGCCATTCTATTATAAATAATGTAGTGTAACCCTGAACAGTTGCATAGCTTGTCTTGCCAGGGTTTGCTCTATGGGAGCTGCTTGATTTAATGACAACGGTTGTCTTGCGCTTCCAAATTGCGGCGCCTGTTGTACTACTTGTTGGAGTTGTCGAATTATTTGCTGGGGCTGGAAAACTTGCCGAGGAGGTTGAGGCTGTCTAATTACTTGCTGGGTCTGTAAAACTTGTTGAGATCGTTGAGATTGGCAAATTATTTGTCAGGGCTGTAATACTTGCTGAGGTTATTGAACTGTTTGTTGTTGCGGAAAAAAATGTTGAGGCTGCTGTTGTAGGAGATCCTGATGGTTCAATAGTTGGGTCTGCTGTTGCACTGCAGGCTGTTGAAGAACTGGCCTTTGCTGGGGAATCTGTCCAGGTTGAACCTGCTGTGGCTGTGAAGAAAGTTGTCAGGGCTGAAATTGGGTTGGTTGTAGCTGTAATTGTCTTCCTTGTGGAGCTACTGGTCTTTGGAAGGATTTAGGTAAAAACTGCAGCCGGGGTGCTTGTTGCACAAACTGAGTAGGACGCTGATTAGCTTGAACAAATTCTCTAGGTTGAGCCTAAAGAAATTATTGTAGAGCTTGAATGACCTTTCTTGGCTGAGCTCCTGCAAAATATTAGGCAGGAATCTGAACAGTTGAAACTTGTGGAATGGGTTGGGGTATAGCTTGTCTTGCCAGGGTTTGCTCGACAGCCCCAACAAATAATTCGACAGCCCCAACAAGTAGTACAACAGGCACCGCAATTTGAAAATGCAAGACAACCATTGTCATTAAATCAAGCAGCTCCCATAGAGCAAACCCTGACAAGACAAGGTATACCCCTACCCATTCCACAAGTTTCAACTGTTCAGGGTTACTCTACATTATTTACTATAGAATGGCTGTCCCTCGGGGAACCTTCAGCAGCTATGGGAAGATACCATCGGGTGAAATACTTAAAGATGTTATTTCGTACTTCCCAAAAGTGCAGCTGGGAGAAAATCCTCGAGAAGAAACTATTGTGTATTTCGGAAAATACTACGGCAAAGATGTAGCCATAAAGCGCATCCGTTCTAAAACAGCTGACACATTCTACAGAGACATTTATCTTGAAATTATGCGACCATGCCAATGTCTTAAGGTTATTGCATACCGTCTATAAAGCCCCGTTTAAAGTCATATATTGAAAATGAGGAAAAATTTCAATGCCCTGTATTATCCATCAAATCATGCTTATGGGATACAAGCAACGGAATGAGTTACATCCATGGGCTAGACCTAGCCCATGGATCTATCAGACCAGAAAATATACTGCTTGCATACAACAACGATCAGCAACCGATAAGGACAGTGCTGTCTGACTTTGGTCTCAACAAATCCTCAAAAGATAAACCAGAGAGACTAATGAGCCAGATTGCAGCTGCGGCTTTGGATATATTTGACATCGGTCGTGTCATTTTTTATGCATTTACAGGACATCCCTATCCTCTTGACCGGAATCAAACAAGAAATAACCGTCAATTGGTTTTTGATTGTTTGTCACAAAAGAAGTTGGATGGCACGACCCAGTGCCTTCTTAGATCAATGTTGATTGGGGGATATTACCTAACTGCCCAAGAAATCTTGAAACACCCCATGTTCTGGACACTAAAACAAACCTTGGACTTCTTTAAGGCAGCTTCAGATTGACTGCAACGTAAGAGGGACAAGGTAGGTCGTAAACTGAATCCTGTTGCCGAGTGCCTACTAGAAAGCCGGAAACCTGCTGCCCTGGGTGGAAAATGGATGGAAAATCTAGATAGAGATCTTCATTATCATATAAAAAATGATAAAAATAGAAGATATGACTCTGCAAAGGTAGAAGACTTATTACGTCTAATCAGAAACTGGGCCTTTCATGCACTTTTTCTTGCACTTTCAGGAAATGAAGTTTGAAAGCCCAGTTATTGGGGAATCCCCAGAGGAAATGTGTTATTACTTCAAAAAAAATTCCAGATTTGCTGGGTTACGTTTTCATTGTTTTCCGCTACTTCAGAGAAGAAGCAACTTTTAGGCCATACTATGGCCTTGATACTGACAGTGAGGTGAAAAATTCTCGACACGTGACATTTGAAAACAATGCTGATATCATGTCGATTTTTGACAACCATTTAATGAATATTGACAATGAAGCAATTGGCAAAATAGCCACAGCCGACGTCCTCATTAGTGGCATGAAAGGACTTGGTATTGAAGTCGCCAAGAATCTTATCCTTGCTGGAGTTCCATCTGCAGCCTGTAGGATGCGAACCTACGCTCCCATAGGGAATCTGATTTCGATCAGATTCCTTGATATAATATTTAAACTGATATAATATTATGCAATTTAAAACAATCGTTTAAACATAAGTTACGCTACATCATTAAACAGCAAGGACGTGTGTGAACAATGAAGGCATGAAATAGTTAGTAAACTAAGACCTCAAGTTTAATGATGTAGCATAACTTATGTTTAAACGATTGTTTTAAACCTTATGTAGAATTAAATAAGCGCTGAAGGACATTAAAATGTGTGTAATAGCGTATACTAAAGAGCATAATAAGAGACCTTACTTAAAGTTAAAGGAATTAATCTCTTATATCGTCATTTTTATATAAAAACTTATAATAAATCTCTATGTTTTAGATTTCCCAATGGAAATTCTATATATTTGAAACTAAAATGATAATAAAGTCATTTTGTTAAAATCAATATGTGTAATAATATTAGTGTACGAGCTTAATATTTGCTTAATATTGTCTAAATATTTGCTCATGTTTGCTTAATATTGTCTTGTAGTGCGACATTCACCATTAAATGTACCCAATCGTACTGCTTATTATGTATTATAACTACTCGTTTAAAAGAACATGTGATTCTGCCTCGTTATTTTTATTACAGGAATTGGAATGATCTATTGGAAATCAATTATTACAATACGTAGTCCAGTGCAGATACAACCTAGTAGCATCTATCTTCATCATCCCTCAACCAACGAAGAGTACTCACCATAAATTCAAGGCAACGAAGCTAGGACGAAAATTACGGTTACCTTTTTGATCGTTGCTTCTTTGATCACAAACCATATTATGTATCAGGTAACACTATCTAATAAATCTCAGAATCTAGTGCATTATCGAACTATATAAACATAACAATCCTGAGAACCCTATCGACCAGTATAAGATATAAGTGCATAAATATCACCCTTGATAATCCTTATGGACCAATATACCATATAACTGTTTAGTTAGGATATTTCATGAACCAAATTTATTTACATGTCGCAGATTCACGCGTTGAATCCCTTTCGACCATTGCTCAACCTCTTAACGATAAAGCACCTTATGAACTATCCAAAAATAGCAGGTGAGAAGGAACTCTAATAGCAAAATTCCACACACCTGTAGCTGGAAGTATCATTTCCCCTTTGATAATTAGAGAAAGCACTTTGTCTAAGATGAACATAACCATGCTCGAACTATACTGTGAAGAAACTATATTGTATGTGTTGAAACTATATTTTTTGCACAAGACGAAAATAGTGAAGGACCATAATTTACAACAGAAGGAGTGAGTACGCTAAGAGACACGTAAGGTGGTGAAGTATTTGGGAATTTGCATAGGTCACATTTTAATAGTTTTGATAAATTAACAATTTCGATATCTTATCTTTAGTATTACATAGCGAGCATAACCAGTGAAAGTGTTTTGGTGTTCACCAACGAAGGTGGTGACATAGTATTTATGTTTTAAACCATTCATATATATATATATATATATATATATATATATATATATATATATATATATATATATATATATATATATATATATATATATATATATATATATATATATATATATATATATATATATATATATATATAACGAGAAGCTTCTCAGATTCCAGTGTTACAGGCTTATACTGTTCACCGGCACAGGTGGTATACTTCTCACGATTGGAATAAAATTGACAAATCTCAGTACATCGAAATTTCAGATAGTATCCTAAACAAGATCCGAGTTCCATTTCATCTTCTGCAAAAGTCTTCTAATAAAGACATTAATGAGGTTAGATTAACTCTTATGAGGTTAGATATATATTCCGCAGAAATCTGCCATGCACTTTTGTGTGCTGAAAAAAGGGCAGTTCCTCTTAAAAAAATACGTTTTGGTACCCAAGTTCCCGGGTGGTCAGAAAATCTAGTGTTGTCTGAAGCTTGTAACCGTGCTAAATTTTGGTATAAATTATGGAGAGATTGCCTATGCCCCCGTCAAGGAATAGTCAATGAATTGAGAAAAATGACAAAAAAACGTTTTGCTAAGGAACTTGCCCTTCATCAATCTAAAATGCAGACACTTTATTCCGAGAAGGTCAGGAATTCACCTGATCTTCTGTGGAAGCTATTACCTCGTACTATCTCCTCCAATTTGCCAGACCCGAATGACATTCCACTGTCCGAGTGGATATCCCATTTTTCAAGTGAATTTTCTGAGCCTGATCCTGTTTTAGAGTCACAATTTTGTGACGAACTCTGCAAATTCATTGATGAATCTCCTGACCTTGATTTTGTTGTTACTTGTGACGCTGTTATAAAAGCCATTTCCCAACGTAAAAAGAAAGCGTCTTGTGGGATAGATAAGGTGAGCACTCTACACATCATTAATGGAAGTTATCTATTGGTGCGTCACCTCAGCCTTTTCATGCAAATGATATTTGTGACAGGTATTGTTCCGTTCTCGTTCTGCATTGGTGATCTGTCTCCGATTCCAAAAAAAGGGAAATCTGAGCTGCAATGTTCCTCTTTCCATCCCATCACCGTATCTACTACAACATGCAAACTTTTCGAGCTTCTTTTTCTTGATGAGTTAAGACAAAAATGTTACGTTCCCCCATATCAGTTCGGTTTTCAGGCTCATCTTGGCTGTTCTCATGCTCTTACAGCAGTTTTTACTGCCCTCGCCGACGCTGAATCTTCGGGAGAAAGTATGATCCTTGCCGGACATGACGTTAGACGAGCGTTCGATTCCTTAATTCATTCGTCCATGCTTCTTCATATGGCAAGGCGAGGCGTAAACCGATCAGTTGTCCGTGTTCTCAGGGATTTATATAGGAACCTAAAAATGCATTTAAAACTTCCATCCCGTTTTTCCCTGCAGTCGGCTCTTCATCCTTCCCTATATAATTGCATTAATTCTCGTGTGAGGCCCAACTCTTCGATTCCCTCGAATATGCTTGTGAATCTTCAATACCCCATCCTCGTTAAGAAAGGGACTAGACAGGGAGCTATCACTTCCCCTACCCTGTTCAATAATAGTGTCCTGGAAGCGCAGGCAAAGTGTCTTCCTTCATGCATTCTTGGGAGAATAGATATGTCTCTTATTTGTTATGCTGATGACATCTTGAATCTCAGCCATACAATCCAGTGCATTGAGCAGAATTTCAAAATCCTCAAAGATGAATATTCAAAAATCGGTCTGTCTTTTAATCCTGAGAAATCCGAAGTAATCCTTTTCAATTGGCGAAATCCCTCTACTTCTCTTATAAATATGGACGGTTCTCTTGTTAAACCCTCAGACCATATTACATACCTGGGCCTCCCAATTGGCACATCTATAGGCTACACATGTCGTTTGCTGATTTCTCACGTTCAGCGTAAAATTAGCATTTCTTATGCTGTAATCATAAAAAGCAAACTACGTTTCAACCGTTATATTCTAGCATCCATTTACAACGCCACAGCCCTTCCTCATCTGCTTTACATTGCTCATTTCTGGAGATTCTTTACAGTTACAGAAAAAAAGCACCTACGATCAATCTTCTTCAGATTTGCTAAATATCTTCTACATTTGCCCCCTTGAACAAGAAACCATAAAATTATTCATTTGTATAAGCTATCTGACCCTAATATTAGCATTAATAAATCTCTATCCCGTTTTCAAAGTAAGTTTAATCATCCATGGTCAACAATTTGTTCACAATAGTTTTTTTATATTAATGTAATGTATATAGTCACTGTTTGTATTAATGTAATGACGAGTTTTCTTTTGTAATGTGTTTGAATTTTTAATTGTGTTTTTGTGTCCTTCTTTTTCTTTTTTTTTTTTTTCTTTTTTGTTTTTTTAGTGATTACTCCGTCTATTGTACCTTTTGTACCTTTTTTTTTCGGGCAATAAATGAATAATAATAATAATAATATATATATATATATATGTATTGCTAATTGCTTAAAAGAGTTATGTGTAGTGTTGTCGTATTATTCCGTTAATTTAGCTTAGATAGGAAACATAATTATCCCATAGTTAGCGTACGATAAAAACTTATAAAAGGTGAATTTTCCAAAAAAATCTTATAGCGATAGTAGAATAGTCTCAAACACATAAAACATTTCCCATGATAATGTTTGGTAAAGTTGGAAATGTGGGAGTTATCAGTGTTAGATGTAGAAAAAAATCTTTTGTGTAGTAGCTAGACTGTAACCATAGAGAATCTTAGTCCGGTAGAGGAGCCTTACAAAAGGATATATAATAAAATAAGAAAAGTAATACAGTAAAAAAATTCTAAGCACTCCTGATTAAGCTTAAATAAGGTATATAATAATACAATATCAATTAAAGTTATATAGGACAAGTAGTAAATGAATTTCAAAATATTTTAAAGCCTAAGGGCAAGCAAGTTCTAATAACGGGACGTCATTAAATAATGGGAAGGGTAATATGTACCGTGAATAATATGTACTTATAATATGAAAAATTTATTTCGTTCTAAAAATACTTCCGAGATAGATTAAACCCCCCTAATTGAGTTTAAATCCAAGTTCGAACTTTTGTCTAAATGCATAAACAAAGAAAGAAAAACCGCATATTATTATCAGACAAATATCCTTTTAAAAAGTACCAAGTGAAAGATGATTAATTTCGAATACAAGCTTAAGGAATTTCAATAATACTTTGTTGTACTCTGTAAGACTTCATATTCTTTGTTCTACAAAACAAAAGACACTTTAACATTTCCAGACGCTATTGACAGATTTGAAAAGCAAAAAACGACGGGTTGTTTGCAAGTACAAAGCTAATGAGATGGATTTGAATTTCGTGGAATTGTTCGACAAATATAGTGGGACATTGTTTGAAACTTAGTTTGGAGGTTCTCTTAGGAATGTGGGCATTTAATGATCTAAATATTGCGAGAAAAACTATTGGGTAGTTTGTCAGCATAATGGTCTTACTTTGTCAGCATAAGGATGAAGGAGGGTGCCCCCCAAGAGGAGTTGGGCCAATGGCGAAATAGCTCTGAACGCACAGAATCAAGACTCGTGTTATATAGTAGTGAAAAATTGTTTTTCGAGCCATTCTATGATAGACAGATTATTATTATGATTAAGATCATAGAAAGAACGGAGGAGAGATTATTCAGTATTTACGTTTAAAACTGAAGTCTTACTTACATATGTATGTTGCTGTATAACTGAAATGTAAGTCTAATAAACCTATTACTTTTCTATTCGTGTTTGTTTTACTTGTATGCCTGTATCTCACCGCAAAGTAGATAACTAGTTCAAATTCAAATTTGAATTTCATTTAATTCAAAAACAAGACATAGCTCTCGTGGGCAAAGCCCAAATATGATGTCTCTTAGTCATAATTAGCAAAATAAAGTTGTCTGATAAAACTTCGTTAGGATAAATAAACTAAAGGATAAAAACACTTGAGATTGAGAATAAAATTATCTGATAAAACTTCGTCAGGATAAAATAAACTAACCAATAAAAACACTAGAGATCTTTGTAATATTTCACAAAGCTTGGCACAAAGCTTTTATTGTAGCGTATGGTATTACAGTGGACTGGGGTTAGTTTTGGAACCTTTTCAGCCACTTCCCTGGGGGGCCGAGATCTTATAGGGACAAAAGGTGGGGGAAGGAATGATCGGTAGATGGGATGTTGAAGGCGGGAGGAGCCAAATCTTTGGCATAATTTTCCTCGGCGGGAAGAAAGGGATTCAAGTTTAAATTCCTTGAGGTAAAAGGAGTGAGGTAGAGGAGAACCGCCATAAATGATTTGCAGTGATATCTTCTGAACTTGTTCTATTTTATCAATTTCATCCTGGGTAAGGGCAAAGTGCCAAACCGGACAAGCATATTCAACTAAGGGGCGGATGAAAGTGTGAAATATTAGTTTTAGCTTGTCCTTAGGAACTCGAAATTTTTCAGGGTCTTTAGCATTTGGATTGCGCCGTTAGCTTTTTTTACAATTGTCGTTGTGTTCTCCCACCATGAGAGGTCAGAAGAAATCACCACACCAATTAAAGTTATTTTTTGGCTTATTAGCTCGGAAGCGATAGGAGGTTCGAAAGACGGTTGAGTATTCTGAAGAAAAGAAAATGTCGTGACCGAGCATTTGTCTTTATTCACGACCATGTTTAGTTCAGCCGCCTCTGAGGTAACTTGGTCGATGAAACCAGCAACATTGCTCTTCGAATCCTTAGATACGATTTCCGTTACGGACAAGTCGTCAACGTATTTCCATCTGTCCTCCAGCTCAGCAGCAATTTCATTTATCATGAGGAGGAAGCCCAGCGGCCCGATCACACTTCCTTGTGGAATTCCACAAAAAACTGGCATAGAAGTAGAAAATTGGTCTTTACACTTCACAGGTTGCTCTCTATTTGTTAAGAAGCTCTTGATGATTTTAATAATAAAGCTGAGTATATTTTTTCCGCCATTTTTTCTATAAGGATTTTGTGATCAACAAGGTCAAATGCTTTTCTGAAATCAATTCCAATTAAATTTATCCATTTTCCAGGTTCATCCAGGTGTTTTAAAATAAAATCAATTAAATTAACGAGGTAATGAACTGTCGAACACTTAGGGATGTTACCAAATTGCTTTCAATCAGTTACTTTCAAAAGATAATTTTTCAGCCATGCGGCAACAAAGCTTTCGTATATTCTGCTAAAAACTGACATAACTGTGATCGGCCGGACACCAGAGAAATCATTAGCTGCTTCTTTCTTTGGAATGGGGGTAATAAACCCTTTCTTCCATTTCTTTGGAAAATATCCTGTTTTGTTATATTATTGAAAATTATCTGAAGGGGAAATGATAATTCTTTAGCAAATGCTTTAATGACAGCAACTGGAATGTCAAAAGGGGCAACGGAAGTTCTTTTTAACGAAGAGAGTTTACGGATTATAAGTCGCTGAAATATCAGCAATTAAATTATCATCTGAAGGAGTAGTTAAACTTGCTGGAGGATCCTCGGGTGGAAGAGGGGGTAAGACTGCACAATTGAAGCAAAATGGGCATTTAAATCATTCGCGGTTTTCTCTAGAGGCTCCTCCTTCATGAAGTCAACTGGTTGAGAACTTTTGCCAGTCAGACTTTTTACTTTACTGAAAAACTGCGACGGTTTGGACTCCAAAAGATGGTCAACTTCATTTTCATAGTAATTTGCTTGTGCCTTTTCTATTTTCCATTTTATTTGGTTTGTGGTAAAGCTTCTAATTTAGTTAATTATTCATTGAGTAAAAATATATTAAGACGCAAAAACAAAGTTTCAAAATACCACTTTTTAAGATAAAGATACAAATCGTGGAATGTGTAGGCTTGGAGTTTGCTCAATCACCAATTTCTTGGCTATATTCATCAATGTGCCAGATGGAAGTGGTTATTTTTCCATACATATACCCCAAATTTTGATACTGAAGTCAGACTTTTTGACTTACAGGGCGTACCTCTTCCCGTTTGTTTTCTTATTAGAAATACCTTGGGATTTTGTCAGATCATTGTAAGTGTCTTTATCTTATTATATATTATTGTAATTTTTGAGACTTGTGGTCTACTTGGGGCAGCCAGTCCCAGTAACATATCTATATCTGTAATTACTATGTGTAAATTGAATAAAAGAATTGTGTTTTAGACAACCTCTCTACGATCTACCTTTAGCCCTCGAACATACCCAGTCCGTAAGCCTCATTAGTTCGGTCATAGCCTAAGGCACTCTACCAAAGTTTAATTACCTTAGGGCCAGAGTTTATCTCCCCTATAAAAGGGAGAATAAAGGCATCTACGATTACACCCCCCAAATACCATAAAATAAACACTTCACAACAACTGGTGGTCGCTAGAAAAACTGGGTCGAGAAGGCTAGATAAAAATAGTAGATTGAAATAAAATGGCTTTACTAGAGGAAAAAATGACTTACCTATCAACAGTACTTGAAATTGCAAAAATTATACCAGAATACGCGGGAAATTCAGATGTAGATGAGTTTATCAAAAAATTAAAAATTTTCGACGAACAAACTAAATCGTTTGAGGATAAGGTCAAAGAGCAATGCGTTGCAGCCAGGGTAAAGGGAAGCGCCCTTGAACATTTTGAGGCAATTAAGGGAAAAGAGCCCAAGGACATCAGTACTCTAATTGAATCTTTTAAAACAAGATTCATAGAGACAAGCATCTCCGAGAGGCTAAGAGCAGAGATAGTCACATTCAATACCTCAACTAGCATCAGGGAATAGGTAGACAAAATTTGTAGATCCGTATGCTTACAATTAGTGAAAGGCGGAAATGACGAGACAGTACAGAAAGTACAACTACATACTTTTACCCAAGGGTTACCAAAAAAGTTATTAAGACTAATATTATCACGGAAACCTGAAAATTTAGAGCAGGCTATAATACTAGTCAAAACAGAGGTAAAAATTGACGAGGCTATGGAAAGGTTTGATCAGATGTCAAAAAATAACACAGGAGCCCAAGAAAGTAAAAAATATGAAAGGGGACAGAAGAGGATGAACTTTGAGGAGCCGAATCGTGAACCAAAAAGGCACGAGGAAGGCCAATCCTTCCCACCATGGACTGACCCCTCCCCAATTGACGACCAATCCCATGGTATTAGATCCTTAATGACATGGAATACCAAGTATTATGGACGCCCACCTCCTCCCGAGGAAAATTGTAGAGCAAATGGTGGCAGGTCAAGAATATATAGAAATAGATATAGACCCCACGAGGAAGGGCGAATTACCAAGCAATACAGGAAAAGATTCAATTGCTATAATTGTGGCAAACCAAATCACTATGCGGCAGATTGCTGGCATAAAATAACCATAGAAGGCCAGACGTACAAGACAGGACACCAATTCAGAACGCAGGAGAACAAATTTAGGAAGGTAGGGAACAAATAATACTTGGCTAACACCTAATAATATTCCTGAATTTAGGCCTAGGAGGCAAACGGTTAAGAATACCCAGGGTCAAAGTAGCAGCGCTCAAGAAAACTGGGATAATCCCAGAAACATTTGGCCAAACAGTGGGCATTTAAACGGAGAAACCAGCCTGTAAGGGTCGACAGAGCTGTTTCCTTACAAAGACCCCTATAGTTTAGAATGTTGTGATACAAATGCAAATAATAATAATCAACCGATTCTGCGTTGTTTTAAAATTGAGTGTTTTCAAAATTTACCATGTTTACTAGATACAGGCGCATCTAAATCATTAATTCAAGAGAAAGTTTTTAAGAGGTTTATTTCTAGTTTCAAAAATCACGTAAGCAGATACCACAATACCCTGACATCAGTGACAGGGCACAGGCTGACCATTTTAGGAGAATGTACATTTAAATTTAGTACAGGGGATAAAGAAATAACAGTAACAGCAATGATATGCAAGCAGCTACCATTTCCTTGTATTCTAGGAGTAGATGCCATCAGAAAATATGGGATTGTATGGGAACCCATATCCGATACAATAACCATAAACCAGGCAAATGAAAATAATAGGCAAATTTGCGTAACAAGAGATAACGAAAGTGAAGATTCTAATTATAACCTAAAAATAAGCGGAAAAATCACCATAAAATGCGGAACGACAGCTCAATTTCTAGTGAAATTAAATTTATAAGCAGCAAATGTTAAAACAATGGCTACCTGATAGAATGATACATCATAAAGGGATACTCAACAATTTTTGTGGAAAATCAGATTATAAAAATTGAAAATGTTATAGCATATCTAAAAAACTATCAAATCTAAGTACCAATAAAATAAAACTGAACCAGATAGAACTTGGATCAGTAGAAAAGATTTTAAATTCAGAAATAAAATCTATAAACAGTCCAGAATTAAGCATAAACTTCATTAGCCACGAACATTTATCCTAATTAAAACCGCAACCACAAGAAGAGTATGGAATGTCGAAAACGGATTTTTTGCAACAATTTGATATAAAACATTTACCGGAAAACGTAAAAACTAGGGTGGAAAATATTTTTGGGAACTTTAAATGGACTTTTGCAAGACACAAAGTGGATTAAGGATTAACTCACTTAATCACGCACAAGATATCAACAGAGGGCCCTCCAATCAAAACGTCACCGTATAAAACCATTTATCATTTAAAGCCATGGCTAGAAACCCAAATAAAAGAAATGGAAGATCAGGGAATAATTAAAGAAAGTGTAAGTGATTGGTGCTTTCCACTAGTAATAGTCAGGAAAAAAGATAACACCTAAAGATTATGTATAGACTTTAGATCACTAAATGCCGTCACGGTAAAGGACGTGAGGAAGTTACCAAGAATTGATACGATTTTAGATTCGTTAGGGGGTTCAAAATATTACACTAGTTTTGATTTAATAGCAGGATATTGGCAAATCGCTTTAGATGCAGAAACAAAGCATAAGGCTAAAGTAATCTTAGACGATGGAAGAACGTTCACACTTAAACGTATGCCTTTTGGATAGTTATTCAGTCCAAATTGTTCTATTCAACAAATAAGTTTGATGTTGAAGGATAACGAACCAAGAATGAAAAATGATGCCTTGGCATATTCAGGTCATATTATTTTGTTTAATGAAAACCTGGAAGAACACTTGGTCGTATTTAGAAAAATACTGGAAAAGTTTGAAAAAGCAGGCTTAAAATGAAAACCAGAAAAGTTGAAAATAGTAGTACCAAAATTTGTTTTTCTTGGACACCTGATAAACCAAGGTACTATTTCACCAAACCCAGAAAAATTTACAGTCATAGAAAATTTACAGCCTCCTAAAGATCAAAAAAGCTGCAGATCAGTTTGTGGTTTGTTAAGCTATTTCAGACGATATATTAAAAATTATGCAACAATAGCACAACCTTTGACAAACCTTTTGAAAAAATCAGGTAAATTCAAATGTCCAGCGGACGCAAAACAAGCGCTAAATGAAATAAAAAGGCAATTATTACTGGCACCAACACTAAAACTACCAGATTTGTCACAAAACTTCTGTTTGCAAACAGATGCTTCGGGGTATCGGGGCCATATTATTAAACATAAATTCTGAAGGAGTAGAATCAATAGTCCAATACGCGAGCAGGTCACTGTCGGAAGCAAAAAAAAATACTCGACAGTTGAAAGGGACTGTTTGGCATTGTAGTTTTTACAGGATATTTTCGACAATTTTAACTTGTAAAAAAATTTATTTTACGCGTAGACCAAAAATCATTAATTTTGCTACATACGATGCAAAATACTTCAGTCCGGCTGAAACGGTGGATACTACGTCTGCAAGCATATTCATATACCCCAACATATATAAAGGGCCGTACAATCATTTTATCAGACTATTTGTCACGAAATCCAGATACGGAAGGAAATCCAGAACGAACTGGAAGAGCTAGAAATACTGTCTAATGAAAATGTTTCGAATCATAAAGATAAAGACAATTTTTGTTTAGCGATGGAATCCTTTTTATCAAAAGGAACGGAACTGCCAGAGCACTTTAAACATTTTCTAAAGGACTTAGATAATTTGGATCTGGACGAAAGTAAATATCTTCTAGTAAGATATCATAGACCATCTCAAGAATATAGAAAAAATTACTTAAAAATTATTCCAGTAATTCCAAAATCTCTGGAAGGAAAATTTTTATAGATGGCACATACAACGATTGGCTGTCACATGGGAGAAGCAAAAACTATGGGGAGGCTGAAAGAAATTTTTTATTTTCCAAAAATGTACTCAAAAGTAAAAGCTTTTATACAAAGCTGCCAAGAGTGCGCCAAACAAAAGTCGCCACTAAGGACCCCTAGGGCTGAATTAGGTAAATACCCCACCCCTTCAGGGGTAGAAGAATTAATGTCAATAGACATTTGGGGAACCGGAGGAAGTTTACCAGTTTCCAGGAAAGGAAACAGGTGCGTACTAACCATAGTCGACCATTTTAATTCATATTTATACGCTTTTCCAATTAAAGACGAAAAGACAAAAACCATTACGAAAGTTTTGGTCAATCGCCTATTTCTGGAACACAGGATTTTCCATAGAGTTTTACTTAGCGAAAATGGGCCATGTTTTAGAGCCAAATTATTTGACGAAATTACAGAATATCTGGATGTTAAACGATGGTTTACCTCGTCTTATATGTCAGCAGCTAATGGGAAGGTTGAACGTAAGCATAGGGAATTAGCTTACATGCTGGAAATACATGCAAGAGAGGAAAATGAAAACTGGAATGAACATTTACCATTTGTAGTCTTTGCAATAAATACGGCTATTTCAAATTCGTAAAAAGAAACGCCATTTTTTTTGCAGCATATAAGAGATCACAGAATTTGTATAGATGAAACACAAACTGATAGAATATATTAAAATCTAGATCAATATAAGCAAGAGATGGTGATGAGAATGAAAAAAGCTATGGAACAAGTTAAAGACAATCTGGAAGATACGAAAACAGAACAAAAAGAAAAATATGATAGAACAAGCAAAAATAAAACGACTGACTGTTTAGGAGATTCGGTTTAAGTTTACAAAATGAATCTGCAAAGAACAAAATAGTTAAAACTAAAATTGGATGTACCCTATAGAATTATAAAAATTCTACCAAAAAACTTAACATATGTTCTAAAGCATCAGCATAAGGAAAAGGAAGAAGTAGTGCACCATAATGGAATGAAAAAGGGAAATTTTTCAAAACAGTGGAAAACAGAGCCTATACTTTCAGAAGATGAAATAGAAGACACGATTTCACCAGTATATATCAGAAGACCATATGAATTTTATGACCTTTTTAATGACCACAAAAGTTGGGAGGAGTGGAAAGAGTATTTAGCCCAGTCTTGGCTTACTTGATACTCATCGGATCCTAGCGATGAAGAAAATCAAACACAACATAAGGGTTTAAAATGTGATAAACCAAGGGTAAAATTCACAGAGGAAGAAAAATTGGAAGGAACCAATGAATTATCTGATTTTCATTCATAAGATTCACCTACAGTCTTAACACAAAAATGGCTTTTGGAACAAACGCCATCTACAAGACGCGAGCTAACAGAATGTGACACTGATAATTCTTCTACAGAAACCGATATAGCTAAACCTGGGCCATCGTCAAGAAAACCCCCTTTAAGAGAAAAATTATGGAGAACAGTAAAGAAACCAAAGGGGCAGCAACAAGTTCCTTTGTCAGCAGCACAAGTAGCAAAAACACTTATGAAAAAGGCCAAACATCAAGAGAAACAAAGATTAAAGATATTTGACGAGGCAACAAAACAGCAATGGGAATCAGAGCCTTGTAAACCAAAATATAGAGACCACGGAAAAACTTGAAAATACTATAAAGAAGAAAAGCAAAAATTTGGGGTCCAAAACTCGGACTAGGAAACGGAGTAAGGCAGAACGAGCGTAGCCCCCAGCAGATTATTATTTGAATAAAACAATTGTAACAAAAAAATATTAAATAAAAATAAAACAAGTAAAAAGCCTCTCAAGAAATATCTATATTTTCTTTTTTAGTCGGTATATAAATAACATTAAGTTTTCTTTCAAATATATATCGCCAGTAAAAATTATTACCGTCACGTTCTAACGCTAAATTATTAGCTCCGATCTGAAGTGACATCATAGGTTCCTGCAAAAATTTTGTTTCCAAGAAGAAATAAAATTTCGCGAATGGTGTAGCCTACTGACAAGACTTGTCAAAAAGAGTAACCTTCAATAAAAGAAATAAGTAAGGCCACGTAACTTTTAAATGGGTGTAGTGAACCTAATTAAATTATACATGTTTAGAATCAGCATTAAAAGGCAAATCTTCTGATATATATATTGGAAAAAAATATTTTGGGGGGATAATTAAAAAAAAAAACGAAAGAGGGTAGAGTACTGAAATAGAGTCATTACAACTTACCAAATTTGGAGTGAGCCCAGTCATTGCTGGTATCTCGTTGTTAAGTAAATGCAAAGCATCTACTAACCTTTGACTCTCTCGGTAATACTTCCAGTCGAATTAGAAAAAAAAATTTGTTTTGCAGAAATTTAAAAATAATTATAATTGGAAAGGCAGCGAGGGTTTACATGAATCTGGACATGTATAAGCTAGCTGTAATCTTGTTATAAATAGTAGAAGATATAATAAATTAAACACTTACCAATAAGGACGATATATATAAACAAGAAGCCGTAGATAAAATGGGTCAAAATTTAAAAAAGTATAGCGCAGTGTAAAACAAAGTTTTCTCGGGTATAATTAATTTCACATATTAAATAAATTCGCAACACACCATTAACAGAAAATAACCAGGGCGAGGATATTGCAGGTGAAAGACACCCATGACAAGACAATTGGCATTTAAAAACGAAACTGCTAAACGTCTTGTCATTGGGGGGATCCACCAAGCTAACCAAATGTATATCAGGAATAAAAGTCAAACTTGGGAGATTTGAGCTGAATGTTCTGGAAGGGTCCTACGTCCTAGAAAAAATAAATAAATAGGACGTAGTCACGCTTCCGGGGCACTAAACCCATAAACTTGTAGAACAGGGTAATAATCAAAATAGTCAAATATCACGAAAGGGACAAATTACACTCAATGACTGTATAAAACTAAGGCGCAAATTAAACTGAGGGTAATACCAGACGCGAATAATATAAAAGACTATAGAGAAACCACAATACATAACCCCTATCTCGAAACAACTTTTGGCACGACATAGGCACTAATTTTTGGTAAAATACCACAGACGAGAGATATGTGTCTGCGATGAAAACCACACAATTTTGTGGGAATCAGGATATCGTAAAAACGTAAATTTTTATGAATAAATGAGAACTAGCAAATGCGGGGCAAAGCTTAATTAAAAATGTTCTAAAATCAGCTGAAAAAAATACAGGTTGCAAAAATTAGAAACCCCCCCCCCACCTCTTAAAAATATGGAGATAATGAATTTGACCATAGAAGGGCAATCAGCATAAAAACTTGTTAAGGGTTTTTGAAAAATACATGAAACATATAAATATAGGCTTAGAAAGGACATATTTTACTGAAAAAGCGGGAAAAGACTTGAAAAAACCATTAGGCTCCATTGAAATAACGAATAAAAAAAAGAGAAGGGTTCAAGTTGAAAAAATAGCCAGACGAAATTAAAAGGAAAATAAACTGAATGAAGTCAGTTAAACTCTGTTAGAAGCACTTATTAAACTGGCCGAACGAAACTAGTATGAAAATTATACTAAATAAGTAAAAAAAAGTAACATTAATTGTACTAAAATTGAAAATTGTACTAGCATGGCATAGAAAATTAAGAGTAAGGCACATAAGCCTTTAGAACCTATAAATTACTGTGTGCCATGAAGGCCAGGTATTGTTTCTGCAGAAGGGCCACATTTCTGATAAAAGAATAGCCCAAGAGAAAATTGTGGCAACAAATCAAAAAGTGTGACAATAATATAAATAATTAATTATTGTGTGTGCAGGTTCATAATAGTCCTTTTAGCTGGAGCCATGACAAGAGGACCTGGAAACGTTATAAGGAGATACCAGAAGGCAGTCCTGGTAAGCGAACCTTAAGAGTACAGGTAAAGTCATTTGATAATGGCATAGCAGGTATAAAGTTGAACATTAAAATTTTTTAGCTTATCAGATATAAGCTTTAAATAAAACCTAAAACCAAAAGGACATTAAAGCTGAAAAAAGAGAGAGTATAGACAAAACGTTATAAAACTGTTCCAAGTACCAAGAATCTCGAAAAGAAATGAAAAGCTTAAAAGTCTGAATAAACAAACAGGCTTATAAGCTAATGACAGTTAATGACACTAGTGGGTTCGAAATAGAACCAAAGTTTTAAAACAGAATGTTTATAGTCGTAAATGGAAAAAGTTATATGGTTGTAACAAATTTAATTGAGAAAATATCTACTGTTATAAATATATTTCGAAAACCTTTTATAAACAGAGAATTGTATTAAAAAAAACTATAGAAATGTAAATAGAAAAGTTATGTTATATGAAATATTGCCAAGCCCTTATATAGAGGCTAATCCCAGTTATTAGTTATAGTGCATAAATCTATTTGTTAGAGTTGCTTTTGTTTTGTAAATATTTTAATTACAGTTAGGACTTATCATATAAAAGTTTTGACGGACTTATTTAAAAGTTGTACAAAGAATAAATATTGCAGTGATTAAATAAATTATTAAAGTACATAATTATTATTTGTTTTTAACAATTAAGTTATTCATCAACTTAACTTTTGTTAATATATATATATATATACATATATATATATATCCTAAGCTATCCATGTAAATATAGTGAATGAAATGTTGAGTATTTGTGTTTTTTTTATGTTTATATCATTCAAGAACTATCCTACATTAATACTTCATAAACAATTAAAAAAATAATAATTGGAATTATATCCAATGCTAATCTATACCGTGTATCATTTTTTAATGCTTTAAGTTTTAAACAGTAGTTAAATATCCTATCTAGTTTTGCGAAAAAAAAATACTTATGTAAGCTATTACACAATGCTTACATATATATATATAAATATATATATATATATATATATATATATATATATATATATATATATATATATATATATATATATATATATATATATATATATATATATATATATATATATATATATATATATATATATATATATATATATATATATATATATATATATATATATATATATATATATATATATATATATATATATATATATATATATATATATATATATATATATATATATATATATATATATATATATATATATATATATATATATATATATATATATATATACTATGTTTTTATCAACTTTAAAGTTTTAACTAGTGATTTAATGTTATATGTAAATGTTTGACCTCGAGTCAACGTATTAAAATTTTTTATTGTGAAATAATCCCTTTAGTATTAAGTTTGAAAAAAATAATCCAGCAAGAAACATAATGTTTCGATTTAAGCGGGATAGTATTTTTGGAGTAATTAAAAGAGAGAAAAGTAAATAATATATCCTGATACTATCATCTCATACCATCAGAAACCAAACCATACTTGATCAACTGATATTTGGAAACTATAGCAGAAATACAGACTTTACTACAAGTTCATCAAAAGTGAGATAAAATCAGAACTTACTTTAGGCCTAGATATTGTGCTACATAGCCCAAATGGCTTATGTTATTGAAATATGTGAAAATGCTTTGTGCTGGAAAAATATGTGAAAATTTAAAAATCAATAATGTTATATGTAATTTATCCAAGGTAATTTTAAAATGAAAAATAAACGGAAGATCAACCGCATCACACAAATAAATTAAATTATTAAGGGAATAAAATTTAAACTCAACTAATTCATAAACTTGTCTAATATAACTTGAAATCTAACTTAAGCAAACAACTAATATTATGTTTAAGCCGCTTGGGGTCAAGTTAAAACAGAAGATGCATATGAAGAGGGGGAAAGAGTAATTGTCAGTCCTAGAGACAGAGAAAAAGAGAAACAAGGATGAATTTCAAATTGAAATCCTTCAACAAAAAAAAAGAACATTGCCTATATTGGACCATAAATATAACCGTAAGGAAACCCATTGAGGGTAGATGCACATAATGAGCCAAAGATGGCAGCATAATAGCTGTAAACGAAATTAAGTTTTTTTAAAAGTAAAATATTGAGAATTGGGACAATTCTTCTTTAAATGGGGAGTATTGTGGTAAAGCTTTCTAATTTAGTTAATTATTAATTGATTAAAAATATATTAAGACGCAAAAACAAAGTTTCAAAATGCCACTCTTTAAGATAAAGATACAAATCGTGGAATGTTTAGGCTTGGAGAAAACATGCTCAATAGCCAATTTTATGGCTAAATTTATCAGTGTGCCGGATGGAAGTGGTTATTTTTCCAAATATATACCCCAATTTTTGATACTGAAGACAGTCCTTTTGACTTACTGGGTGTACCTCTTCCCGTTTATTTTCTCATTAGAAATACCTTGGGACTTTGTCAGATCATTGTAAGTGTCTGTATCTTATTATATATTATTGTAGTTTTTGAGACTTGTGGTCTATTTGGGGCAGCTAGTCCCAGTAGCATATCTATATCTGCAATTACTATTCGTAGATTGAATAGAAGTATCGGGTTTTAGACAACATCTCAACAATTTATCTTTAGCCTCTCAAATAAATCCATTTGATTCGCCTTATTAGTTTTGTCACAGCCTAAGGCACGCTAACAAATTTAGATTACCTTAGGGCCAGAGTTTATCTCCCCTATAAAGGGGAGAATAAAGGCATCTACGATTACACCCCCCAAATACCATAAAAATCACATTACAACAGGTTTGCCAATTGTTTTGCTTGGTTCAAATGACTTTTTCGTATTAGGTGAAATTTATGTTTTATCAGTTGCTTTATTTTTGAATTTACGTATGGTTTATCACTAGATATAACAAATGTCTCCATTGGTAGCGCTCCCAAGGAATCTGATAACACTACGAAGTATGATTACGCTCCTGGATTGATGGCTCCCTGGCCTAATTAATCACCCCACAAGGCAATTCTAACTTATTACTAAATATATTTTATTTTCTCCCATAGGGAGTGGCACGGTCATTTTTCTACCCCTTCATTATACTCATCCCTTTCCCTCCATTACAAGTGGCACAGTACCAAGCTTAAAAACATAACGGCGCAGTTGGCCCCCCGTTAATCAAAATAACCCCCCTCCCATTGCAGCTGTTACAATGGCATCCAAATCAGCTGTTAACATCGATTGTGAACCGGTTCATGTAGATCAAGGGCTTCTGTTCCAGCGCTTAGCTACGGTAGCGAACCGAGAAGAATTCGATATTCAAGACCTTTTGTCGTATGAGCTTTGTACGCATCCCCCATCCCTTTTTGGATCCTATGAAGTTCTGCGTCCTGCCGACAAACCATCTCTATCAAACACGATTCGAAAGGCGTCAGGGGACCATTCAGTCCTTATGAGCGCTTAGACTCTTGCCACTATGTCCTTGACGGTGGCTGGCTGCTCCAGAAATTAACTTGGCAACCCAACTCTACTTGACTTCATTTGCGAAAGTTACGTCAAGTATGTCACCACTAGATTTGGAAAAGCTTCGGTAGTTTTTGATGGATATGACAATGGTCCTTTGACGAAAGGCATGGCTCACCTCAATCGTTCCAGGGGTAAACAGTGCCCAGTGGTAGAATTCACTGGTACAACAAAGTTAACAAGAAAGAAAGAAGAGTTCTTTCAAAACTGCACAAACAAGCAGCGGATAATTCTAGCGATGGGAGAAAAATTGTGCTCATTAGGTTGTTCGGTACAACATGCCACTGCTGACGCAGATGTCCTGATTGCAACTACTGCCATTCATAATGCAAGAACTCAGTTGACGTGTCTCATCGGCAACGACACTGACCACCTTATCCTTCTCCTCTATCTTGTCACTGCCACCCACAAAGGCCTGTATTTCAGATAAGAGGCGAAAGCTTCAAACGAACATAAGCTATGGAATATTTGCTCCATCAAAGAAAAACTAAGGGACATGTGCAGTGCAATTCTATTTCTGCACGGGTTCTTAGGCTGTGACACCACTTCGAGATTAAAAGGAATTGGTAAATCTGTCGGACTGTCATTGTACCGGTCCGATCCGTCTTTCCGTGAGGCTGCTAAGGTCTTTATGGACTCGAAGGCTACGAAAGACGAGCTCATTGTAGCTGGTGAACAACCTCTTTTGAGAATTTATAAAGGAAAGCCTGGAGAAACTCTCCTGTCCTTGAGACATCGTCAATTCTTGGCCAAGCTCGCTTCCTCTTCCGCATTTGTCTGCCTTGATCGGATGCATCCCACACCCTCAGCTGCGAAGTTCCATTCTTTTCGCGTGCATTTGCAGGTAATGGAATGGAAAAGCGAGGCTGCTGCGATGAAACCGGAAAACTGGGGATGGCGACTCTCTGCTGATAATTACATCCCAGTAATGACTGAGAAGAAACCAGCTCCCCAAAGTCTTCTTCATATTATCCATTGCAAATGCAAATCAGGTTGCGATACGGCCACATGCACTTGCCGTAAGAATGGCAGGCCCTGCACACTTGCTTGCGGAGAGTGCATGGGAACAAGCTGTAATAACTCTTAACCAACATCTCTAAAAGAAGAAGAATTTTAGTTTTTTGCAATAACGGTGGTTGTGCTCTTTTGTAGTGCTCATTAATGAAATGATGATTCTCAATATTATGTGATCCAAAAATAACGATTATCAAAACTGTGATTTATATATAGACGTGTTATGTTTTTGTTTTCCAACTGTAAAAGAAGCCGATAATAAGAATGATTTTTCAAGTTTCTATGCGTCTATGCCTATAGTTTCCCTTTTTCTGTAGTCTGGTCTTCACACGGTTGATTCTCATCGGTTAACCAGGTTTCCAACGATTAGCGAAGCAAAAAAGAGTGGGGTACTTCTCTTCTCCTTTAAATTGCCGTTCGAGATTTTCCTGTTGCTGTTTGAAGTATTTCGGGCTTCCATTGATCTGATCTTTCTAAAACTTCGGAAGAAAAGCTATTTCCTTTATTTTTGCGATGGAGTTATTAAGATCTTATTTATAGTTTAATATAAGTTACAGACGTGTTACAATAAAAGTAACATCATTTTCGGTTTCAGTGGGTTGATTCATACCAAAATCAGGTCCCCGAACGTACTGAAATAACAAAAATCAAAAAAAGGATTTTTCCCACCTTTCACCCCCTTTAAGAAGCCCCAGAAGGTTTTCCCGGCAGAAAATTTTAGCGGATTTTGGATATGTTTTTCTGCTATTTTTTGTGATCATTAAAGACTAAAGAACAGAAACTACCTTAAGCTGATAATCTTCCGTCAACTAATGGTCTTTACAGTTTTCTTGGTCAGTTACTCATTCAGTAGCGTTGCAGCCTAAAATTCAATTGATTCTATATTATTGTATATTAAGTATTTTTTAATTCTGTGCTTTTTATTCTTGTCTTTTATGATTTATCTTTGTAAAGGCCAGCGCAATTGATTGGGACGACTATAATAATTCTTTATAATTACTCGAAAATATCAGCATGATAATATCTTTAAAAAATTCTGGGCAAGCTTATATTACAAGGTCGGGTTTGTAAGAGGTGGCCTTCTAATTTTAGTATTAATATCGACTGGCTATGTGAACTGCTAGAATCTGGTCCATGCCAATAACCTATCGAAGAATAATTGAACCCGATGAACTTATTAAGGGGGGAAAACATGTTTTTATAAAGACACCTTGTCCATGAAAGTCAGTTGGGGTTATAGCTTTGCTCAAGCATCTTGTACGCATACAAAATGTAAGTCTAATATGTTCCTTGCTATTACTTAATTTTATTATGTTAAATCCTAGTAACTTAATAATTAAAAATTTTATTATGGTAAACCCCATTCTTTAGCAATATTTTTAAATTCTTTCAAGTAGGAACACGTTACCTTGCCATATTAGTTAGAACGCTTGATTTTCTTCAATAATATTAAAATTTCACTTCTAAGTCAATATAAAAATATGAATTAATCTTCAATTTCTGATTGCAAATAATGAATGTTCAATTTTGATTTATAATGAAATAACTAATAGCAACTAATTATAATTCTCTTCTTTTATAATAAAAACCTAGTTTTTCTATACCTGTGTTAGTTTGTCTATTTTATTACGATGTTAGGATTTTGTCAAAGTATCTCTCACTTGGTTCATTTCTTTTATTCGAGTCTTAATTAGGGATAGTCAGGTATCTTTCTTGGAAGATAGAAAGAATGGGAGGAGGGGGTGGAGGGTCTTAACATTTTGTTTGGTTCAAGGATTGTTGCGTGATCAGATAACAAAAAAATTCAAACCTTTTTTCTTTTACGACCAAGAAAATATTTACGGCATTTGAAGCAAATTGAATCACAGCCATTCCAATAAGCTGTTTACGACGTATTTCACGAAATCTTCCATGGTTCATTCTTAATGTAAATAAAAGTAATACAATGTATCTTGTCAATGGAATTTTAATACATGAAGAATGAGAGAATTCTTTTCAGAACCAATTCCTTTCAATATTGACAAAGAGAATTTAATCTTTGAATATCCGCTTAACAAATTCGAAATGAAACAAAAAGTATTTCATAGTAGTTGTCAATGCAATTTTAATACATGAATAATGAGCAAATTCCTTTCAGCATAAATTCCTTTCAAATGCCGAAAAGGACATCTTGTCTCGTTGCATCAATTCTTGGGAGATTATTGAATCATATGAAATACGTAGTTTTCATAAAGCCGAAAACAGAATACTTTAAATATTGGGCAGTTGAGGGATTATCAGACCGGTATTTTCGTGTATCAGTGTTTAAATAAATTAGCACCTAATTATTTTTGTGATGTTTTATCATCTAATTCTGCGTACCATCCTTATGATACAAGGAATTCCGCGGACCTAGTACAAGAGAAACGACACACTGCTAGGTCTAGTTTTGTATTTAGGCATGTGGGTGTTTCGTTATGGAACAGTCTTCCGGAAAGCACTAGGATGGCTGAGGATGTGTCCACTTTTAAAAATAAAATAAAAAATTTCTTAATGAATAAGGATGGGTGAGGGGGGAGGCTGTATTCTGTCTTCTGTAAGTATTGGTCCGCGGTTCCCATGAGGTTTATTTTTCATTTATTTATATGATTGTATTTTTCTTTTCTTTTTTCCTTTTTTAATATACATTTAGTATGTGAGTAAACTACTGAGCCCTGACACGAACAAATCTGTGTGGCTTTTCACGTGGTAGGTCTGTTGGATTTGAACTTTTTTTGTGAATATTGGTCTTTAATAAAAATGAATTTCTCTCTCTCTCCCCAAAGAAAATAGTATAAGGCAGTGTCCAAGAACAATTTGGTCCAACTGTAGCAAAGGCCTTGAAATCCAAGAGGGAAATCTGATAATATATCTTCTTAAAAATATGTTTTTAGGAGTCTGGAAAAGTTAAGATTGATGATACACCTTTGCCTTGTGTTAGTGAAAAGACTCGAACTATGAACTATTTGATAGTCTTATATGAGTTGTCGATCAACACAGTTATATAGACCCAAGTGACTTTTAATATACCGTTGTTCAATAGACTTGTTGTGTATTAGCCCATGCCATTCGTCCTTGAATATTAAAGTAGAGTTATCTTGTTCATAATTGATTGTATTCCTGTCTTTACCCATGTGAGTACCCAATTAAATCTATTACATTCTTATTTGCGTCTATCCATGTTAGTGTATATCAGATTAGTCCTGTGTCTTCATTTCACTCCCATAAGGAATCTACTCTCGACAACCTGACGCATAGTTGTCAAAAAGTAACTTGTTAAGCGGTTACTCTAGATCTTACGGCTATGGTGTTGTGATAGCACTTCTTCAACAGTAGAATCGAGAGTAGTAATCAAGAAAATAGAACAAAAGATTATTAACAAATATTAAATTGAAAAACCGTTCCGGTAAAAGAGACTCTCCATTTCGGAATAAACAACAAGGAGGTTCCAAATTAATAATTACTCCCGGGAACAAATTTCTTAACAAAATCACCCCCCCCCCCCGGTACAAGTTACCCGGCTGCCTAGATTCACAACAAACCCCTCCCCCTTCCCCGGTACAAGTAAAAAAATATACAAACAAAAGAGTATTTCTAGAGGTGTAAGAAGTTTAAAAACCAAAATGAACCTAGAGGAAACCCTTCAAAAGCACCCAAATTGAAGGGAAACTGTCCTTGTATACAGGAGGAACAGTCCCAAGAAAGAATATTATCTCGAGGCACCAGAATTAGCACCATGAGGTACCGCAGGAATTCCAGTTCCTTAGCACAATATATCTGATTGGTACTTCTCTAATCCTGAGTGCAACTAGAATTTGTCTTTAATCTTATCTGGGGACATCTTGCATTTCAAAAGGAAAAAAGAAGATGGTATTAGATTCTACCACTGGGCTGTATATATTGGGCCCTTTAAGCACACTGGAGACAACGGTCAAGAATTTGTATTTAAGCATGTAGTTTCACACTTACACGGAAAGAGTTATAACCCCGAAAATACGTGTTTGAAGGAAGGGCAATCATGCAAATTTTCTGACGAAAAGCCTGCCTCTCTTGGCGACTTAGTTCACCAGATTAAAAGCAGAATTAAATGGAGAATAAATAATATCCAAATCAATGGATATGTTAAGAGAATTAGAATGGAGATTGCATTACTTGCATTGACCTGCAGCCAGAAATAATTTATCTCCAGCTGCTAAAGAGTTCAAAGAGTATAACGTCGTATCACAAAATTGTCAACATTTTGCAAAGTGGTATGGATATGGAATAAAAGAATTTGACCAAGTAAGTCTAAAAAATATTTTTAAGACAATTATTAAATCGCCGCTGTTCAAGATTAAATCCTCTCAAAGCTGTGCCTCCTAGATTTTATTCTCTCAAATTACTGCCAAAATTTGGCCTCCTGGTGCTCATTTTGTTTGTTTTTTCTTATTTTTTACTGAAAAGAAAAATTTAAGATAGTAAAAAAACCTTATTCTAACAAGTAATAAGACTAGAGAAAAATACCAATGAACTCAAGGAATGTTAACCAGATAACAAAAAAAGATATATAAAGGACCAATCAGGAGGACAATGATAGGGATATCATTGAACGATGGGAAGGGTGATATGTAGCATGACCAGATAACAAATAAATTCAAAACCTTTTTCTTTTCTGACCAAGAAAATATTTACGGCACTTCAAGCAAATTCAATCACAGTCATCGCGATAAGCTGTTCACGAAGTATTTCATGAAATCTTCCATGGTTCATTCTTAATGTAACAAAAAGTAATACAATGTATCTTATCGATGGAGTTTTAATGCATGAATAATGAGCAAATTCTTTTTAGCATAAATTCCTCTCAATGCTTACAAAGAGAATGGAATCTTCGAACATCCGCTTAACAAATTCAAATTGTAACAAAAGTATTACATAGTAGTTGTAAATGGAATTTCAATACATAAATAATGAGCAAATTCTTTTCAGTACAAATTCCTTTCAATGCTTACAAAGAGGATTGAATCTTCAAATATCCACTGAAGAAATTCTAAATACAGCAAGAGGTATTACATAGTAGTTGTCAATGGAATTTTAATACATGAAAAATGAGCAAATTCTTTTCAGCATCAATTCCTTCCAAATGCCGACTAAGAGATCTTGTCTCGTAGTTTCGATGCTTGGTAAATAATTTGAACATGTGTAATACGTAGTTCTCAAAAAACCAAAAAAAAACCTACCCCAAAGGGAATAGTAAAAAGCGGTGTCCAAGAACAATTTGGTCCAATGGTAGCACAGGCCATGAAATCCCAGAGGAAATCTGAGAATATATCTTAGTAAAAATATGTGTTTAGAGGAGCAGTGTTGCCACTTATACCGCATTTCGCGGCATTACGCCGCGATTCTGAGAGAAATGTCGCATAAAATTTTGATCGTGCCGCACGCCGCGAGTATGCCGCGAAATGGCTTTTTATACCACATTGGTTCCCATATGTAAAATTTGTCCAACTTTAAGTTTCTTATCTTTCGCAAATGCCTTTGTTGCATAAAATGGGGCTTTCAAAGACGCGTCCGATTCGTTTCGCGGAAGTCAACTACGGGCTTTAATTATTTACCCGTCGGCGGTTGGCAGCTTGTCCCCTGGGAGGATAGTGTGCTCAAAAGGGGTTGAGTTATTTTTGCGGGTTGACGAAACTTTGAAGTTTGAGTTTCTCAGTTCATCTCATGACTTCATGACCTCTGTCAGCTCAGCCCAAGTGTTTTCAAGTTAGCGATAACGACCAGACAGATTTGTCTTATTTCACAGGACTGTCTGATGGTATTGATGGTAAGTAGTAACTATATTTAAGTAGCCAAGGTGTCGTAAGAACCGTTATTAGCCAAAATGTGGGGAGGGGGGGTATTTATCGACTGGCCGGTCATTTTTACAGACTGTTTTATGCAGACAAAAACGACTATTATTGAGAAAAAACGATTGTGTTGACAAAAATTCGGCTGATTTTAAGAAAAACAACAATTTTCAAGAAGAAACCGACTGTTTTTAAGAAAAATCTACTGTTTCCAAGTAAAAAAAATTGACTGTTTTCACGAAAAATAGCGGCGCTGCGCATTGACTCGGTTACTTTTTAACGACTGGCCGACAATATTCGGGGGGGGGGGGGCGCCTCCCACCTAGTTGTTATGGCCCTGGATTTAATCAGGTCAGAAAGAGTTTATTGAGCCAAAAGTACTGACCTATCCTAGGGGGTGGGCGGCTTCTATGATCTGTTTTCTGTTTGTCAAAGTGCGTGTTTTAACAAGTTGCCAGTTCGTTACTTCATCATTTCAAAATTCGAATTCATCATATGGTATCAACGAGTGGTGTAGTTCTTACCGAAAGTTTTGAAAGCCCGATTCTCACTAGAAGAGATCATCAAAATCACGATGATGAAACAGCTAAGAAATAAATTTTTTTTCGAAATTAGCAATTTCCTTGTTAGCACTTGTTGACTGTGTCCAGCCTTTCTAATCTCCAATGCGGCTGGCTGGACGCAAAATATCTGATAACTGAATGTGCCTCTGTGAAAGTGAAAAACAAGACCAAAGGTTCTATTGGATCCCAAAAATTCAATATTTAATCCAGACATTGGGTTTTGTTTTCGCTAGATCCAGTCTTAGCTAAACTCCTTGAACATTTTTACTCTTAAAGATCTAAAAACAGATTAAGGCCAAATGGCTAATCCTCCGAGAAAACCAAGTTCAGATTTGGATTCAGCATGTGTGTGTACCTCTATAAGTCATATCTATTTTGACGATACCGATCGAAACGATCCTGCCTTCCGCCAATTTTCCGGTTTAACCGAAATTCCGGAGCTACTTGACTGGCGAGAAATAGAAGCTCAGAAACGAATTTAGCGTATCTCCTTACCCCTATTTCCAACATTTAGTCAACTTTAAATAAAAAATATACGTATAACAAATTATCCGGTTTCAGCCGGATTCCGGACGAAATATATATCCAGCTAAAAAACGATTGTCATATACGGTTTCAGCATGCCCTCTTACCCCAAAATCGAATATCTTATCAACTTCAAATAAAACTTTCAGTTTTAACAAACTTTCCGATTTTGGTCGGATTCCGGGAGAACAACTTGTCTGGCGGGAAGATAGTTTTCATTGCCGTTTTCAGCATGTTTTCTTACCCCATAATCGACTATCTCATTAGCTGTTTAAAAATATTTTGTCTGTCCCTTAATTTGAATCCCCACCCCTAAGTGTAGGGCTACAGAGCCCATCTACGAACTCGACCTTTCCCTTGACCCAAAGGGTCTTCCCACCTAGTTTCATCAAAATATCTCATTCCCTTCGAAAGTTATCGTGCTTAGGCTAAAGACAGACAGACGGACTGCTTTTGCAATATCATAGGTATCCCTCCACTTACGTTTTGGGATCCCAACAAGCAAAACAAAAGAAGTCCAAAACGGATGATAGTTGAACAGGCATCCAAAATGAACAAGACCAAAGGTTTCTAGGGAATCCCAAAATTTAATCTGTGATAAAACAATTGGCTCTTGTAGGTATCCGTTCTTCACCAGACTCCTTAAAGTTGAACTGAAAAGCAAATTTTTGTATGTGTATTTTAAGTGAATACAATGCAATATCGGATTGTGTTAAGAGGAGTTTTTGGCATTTTTACTGTTTTCTCTAGCATGATGTTCAGAATATTTAAGGCCATGCTCACAGCGCTAAGTTCTACTATGACGCGGAAACTTTGAACCTCAATACAATCTCGGCTTTTCAGTGGCCCAATCAAATGAGCTTGGTTAACACTGCTCAGTTCGTGAACGCCTATTTGTCGTAAATCGTTTTCGTCAAGCATGCAACACAGTTACTAGCTGTAGGGGTACCCCAAATCTGACAGGGAATATCACTGTATGGAATTTTATTAGTCGAGAATATATTCAAGTAATGCACACAATGGATATTTCGGCCCTTCTTGGCAAGGGTCCTCCTCAGACTGTCAAACCTCATGATCAACCTTAAGGAAGAATATTTTCTCCGAATAGAATCGTAATTACCGCATCCGTTTCATTTGCTGCTTGAATGTATGTGTCCAAGTCAACATGGGCCCAAGTCATAGCAACTAAGTAACGTATTTTCATTGGGTCTCTCAGCCCTTTTCGGTAAAAAAATTTTACTTTTCAGATTTAGAAACAGGATTTTTCATTGAGTGGTTTTTGTTGTTGTGTGTTAATTTGTACTCTCTCTATTTCTTTCCTTTGGTTACTCCACTATCTTCAACCTACAGAGTGGGTCATAAATTTTATTATTATACAACAATAGTTGCGTTTTTGCAGATACCTTGGTATTCGATATACGGTCTAAAGTCGTTTCTGCAGCTATCGTGGTATCCGATACCACGGTCAAAAGGTGTTTTTGCAGTTGTAGTGGTATCTGGCCAGCTACCGCGGCAACTGATATTCAGATATCACGGTCCGACCGTGGTATCTGCTCGTCGTATCTGAAATGTCATCTCATTCTCATCAAATTTTGTCAAATTGGTGAGAAAGAAGTTCAGCACTTAGTTATGTAATTTGATATCAGTTTTTCTTTTGAAATGATTTTTGAAAAGTGCGATTTCGGCAATATAATAGTCGTTTTTGCAGCGGACCGTATATCAGATATCAAGATAACTGCAAAACGACTAACTGCAGATCCGCAGTTACCATGGTAACAGGGGTATCATCAAAAACGCAACATATGTGTGTTTACGTCATATCTACTGTGATTCGACGTCATATCTGCTTTGACGAAACTGATCAAAGCTTCCTGCCTTACTTCTGCCAAATTTCTGAGTTCAGTCGGATTCCCGGTGAAGGATTTATCCGGAAAGAACAAAGGGTTCTCAGCAGGCTGGCGCTGGAAGAAATTAAACTAATGCAGGTTCGTTTCTTTCACCAGCAAGTCAATCCATGTAAGAAAGGACATAATAGCTAAATATTTCTCTTGTTTATGAACCAAACGTGCTCCAACATAATGGCAGAAGTGATAGATATCGATCAGAAATATGGGAACAGTGATAAAGACTCAGACGATAGTGAACCCTCCAACAAAAAACCGAGGATCACAAAGAAAAGGGCAGACCAAAGATACAAGACTGAGTGGGAAAGAGAATCTGGCTTTAATGAATGGTTACGAAAAGGAAAGGTGCAGACCGGTCAAAACAGTGGATATTTAGCTCACTGTCTTTACTGCAAAAAGGATTTCGTTTGTAAAAAAGGGAAACACGACGCAAAAAGGCCCAGGCCCAGATCTTCTAAGCCAGGCCACTCTTAGTAGAACTGAAGCAACTAATATTGCTCGACAAGCGTTGGCCCCTCATTCTCATGAAAAGCTTCTTGAAAACGAATCTTTTCTCCGTAGTAATTAACGAGACCACAGATTCCACTGTAGCCAAACAACTTGCTGTTTGTGTCAGCTTTTGTGACGATTTGCTTGCTCTTGTCGAATGCAGCGACGGATCAGCGTCTGGTCTATTCAACCAGCTAGTGAAAGTGATGGATGATGTCAAGAAGGCGGGTGTTCCTCTACAAAACTGGGTCGGATTCTGCTCTGACACAACGAATGCTATGATGGGGATACACCACTCAGTCAAAACACTTGTTGAATGGAAATATCCCAGGGTTACAATTGTCAAATGTAGCTGTCATCTGTGTGCCCTAGTTGCAAGTCATGCTTGGAAAAAACTGTCCAAGAGCCTCGAAGATCTATGTCGGACTGTGTGCAATCACTTCAGACACAGTGCAAAACGCCAAGATGCATATAGGAAGGAGTTTCAAGTCTTTACTCAAGTGGAACAGCACAGATTCCTTGCTTTGGCTCCAACACGCTGGTTGTCGTTTCAAAACTGTGCACGCCGTATTCTCGAACAGTGGGATACTCTTACGTTGCACTGGGACTCGTTGGTACTTGAAGATCCCTCGCATGCTAATGATCATGTAAGAATGACACTAAACAACCCATACTCGAGGGTTATGATGTTTTTTGTCGAGTACGTGTTGGGAGAGCTGAATGAGTTCAACACCATCTTCCAGTCTGAAAAACCCCTAGTTCACCTCATGAAAACCAAGGTGGAAAAACTTCTTCGGACATTAGCCATGAACTTCATGAAGCCTTCATATGTTAGAACAGTCAACCCTTTTGACATCAATCCGCATGACGAAGTGAACTATCTTCACGACGAAAATGTCTAAAGGGTACGATTTCCTTGTGGGGCTCGAAAAGAGAGAAGTTACCAGTGGCCGTTTTGTAGCGGAAAGTATCCGAATTCGTCGCTCCGCGAGAGATTTCTACATCGAAGCTGTTCAACAAATTCTTGACCGTTTTCGATTCTCTGAAAAGATCTACGACCTGGTACACTTGCTTACTCCAAGCTCTAGTTATGAACTGAAAGTTCCCAGTTTTCGTCAGTTTATCGACTACTACGATTCTGCGCTTTGGATTAAAGCAAAGCTAGAGCAGGAATGGCGGTCTATACCGAGTGTATTTCTACCTAGTACTGTCGATCTCCCTGACGTAGATGACATGGACATTGTCGTTTACTGGTGCCAGATCTTGCAAACGAAGTCACCAAATGGTAGTTGGATGTTCGCAAATGTCGGGAAAATGGCTCAGTACTTTTTCTCACTCACTTTCTCAAACGTTATTGCCGAGCGTCTCTTCAGTTTGCTCAAGGAAGTGAAAACTGATAAGCGAAACCGACTGAGTGCATTGACATTTTCGGCAACACTGAAAACCAAGCGTGGCCTTAAGCGCAATTCTAAAGGAGGGCTTGATTCGGGCAAGTCAGTGCTAGAGCTAGAACCCGGACTAGTCAAGCGTGTACTCAAAGTGAAGGCTAGTGCCTCTTCTAGTGACTGCAACGTTTTGAACCAAAGCATTGTGTATGGTCTGGCCAAAGATTTTGTTTGTGACACACCTGAACAGTCCGATTCCGATTAATCTTGTCTGTTTATCTTGTATTATTTATCTGAAATTAATCTTGTCTGTTTGTCTTGTATTATTTATCTGAATGTTCCTTCTTGAAGCTTTTGATATTGATTTTCATTAAAAATTAATCGAAAAAGGTTGAGATACGAGAATATAGTTACCCATCAATTGTTCTATTGGATAGGCTTGAGGGCCCAAGGGAAAATCGCTTTTAATTTCTTCACTATTCACTTCACATTTATACGGTTTTCCCACCGTGGACTTTCCCTGATGTGTTACCTCTGCACTTTTACTTCTGTTGCGGGCTTGACGAAAACGATGAACGACAAATGTGTGTTCACGGACTGAGCTGACCATGCTTACCTTTGACCACTGAAAAGAAGGATAGACAGCACGTGTTTTCTCGAATTTATGACAGATCTTCACCACACTTTACTTGACACTGAATCAACATTCATATTAAAGCGAGATTTTTCACCCATTCTCTCTTAAAAATACAAAACACAGCTTTTCCGAGAGTTTCGGGCATGCCGCAGTTTTTACCGCATTTTGGTTCAAGGATGCCGCGGTAATGCCGCTTTTTGACGAGGCCGGCGCCGCGGAGCGTTGCCAGTCGAGTGGCAACACTGTAGAGGAGTCTGGAAAAAGTTACGATTGATGAAACATCTTTGCCTTGTGTTAGTGATGAGACTAAATTATGCACTATGTGATTTGTCGATTAGCACACAGTTAAATAGACCCAAGCGATTATTTTTATACCCATGTTCTGTAGACTTGTTGTGTATTAGCCTAGGCCATTCGTCCTTGAATATCGAAGTACGGCTATCTTGTTCATACTTGATTGCATTCCTGTCTTTACCCTTGTGAGTACTAATTAAATCCATTACATTCTTATTTGCGTCTATCCATCTTAGTATATCTCAAATTAGTCCCCTGTCTCCATTTTGCTCCGATTAGGAATTTGATTTCGACAACCTAATGCATAAATGACAAAAAGTAACTTTTTAAGCGGCTACTCTAAATCTCATGGCTATGGCATTGTCATAACGTTTTTTTAAAAGTAGAATCGAGAGTAGTCATCAAGAAAATAAAATAAAAGATTCGTAGCAAATATTAAATTAAAAAACCCTTCCGGTGCAATGTTCTCTCCGTTTCGGAATAAACGACAAGGAGCCCAGTAGACATTGTCCGGCACGCGTCAACCGAAAATCAACCCAATCTTTCATCCCTTAATTCTATGACTATCTACCTTAGTTCTGCCCTAGGAATGACCTATGGATGGATGATAGATAGACTTATTTATCAACAAATGAACTTTATATGTAAGACATAAGGCCTGGGATGTGATTTTAGGCAAATAATCACATGAATAAATGTGTGTCGAAGGTTTTCCTTCAAAGCAAATTTAAAAAAAATACAGACACTAAAATAACATCGATTCTCCTTTGTTTTAGGGAGAATATCTTCTCCTTGAAAGTCAAACTATTATGACAAGACGTACAAAAGTGCTTTGTCTTAGAGGCAGCTAGCCCCCTCCTTTAAAACAGGCAAAAAAATTATGTTTTACCTAAATTACCAAAATTAATTTTTAACTAAATTAAACAAAGGTAAAAACAAAAGAAGGTTCTATTTCTACTTAAATTTAATAAGTTATCCATCTCTTTAGCAAATATTACATTACATTAAACAAAACAACAAACAACAGTGAGAGCATGTAAAGAAATTAAAACAATTCAAATTCTTATGAAAAAAAAATTTAACTCCGATAGTTTGTAAAGGTAGTCGGGTGTGTAATCCATCTTGGGATGATGATCATTATATGGAGAATTTCCAATTTCTTCGTAATTGCCACCTATTTCCAGAAGAGAGCTTGTACTGACCTATCTTGAGGAGTTATGACGGGGATTGGGGTTATACAGTTTATTATTAAGATGTCACTTTGACTATATTAGGTTCTCCAATAAATCACTTTTTGTTTATTCAAATTTTAAAGCCACATGAATGTGTCTTGATAAAAAAAAATGACTGTCAAAGTTACTATTGATGGGCTATTCTGTATCATAATTAAATTATGAATATTAAAATATCTTTAATTGACCAGTAAGATTGCCAACAGAAAGATATTGTAAAAACTAAATTCATAAAGGCTATATGTTTTTAAATGCATGAATTCTTTAACCTTAAGGTATAACTGCTCTGCATCAATTTGCCGAGTAAAAATTTCTTTCCGCCTGTATTTCCTGGTACTTCAGCGCAAAATAAAGATAGAGATACCATTCAATAGCAAAAAGTAAACTCTTGAATACCTTGATTTTTTTTTTCCAAAAATGCCAAAAATGTGTTTGAAAAACGTTGTCTAATTAGGAGTCTTGCATGTCATTATTCTGAATAAAAATAAAACAAAATCTACACAAAGATTTTCCCCCCTTCCTGATCTAGACTATTAGAGCAAAATTACAGTATTTCTCAAATTGGTCTTATAGAAGCAGTATAAACTTCATGAAGAAACAGAAAAAAAATCCGCATTTTAGAGAGCGTTTAAGAGCTGGTTTTCCGTTTATCGTCGGGAGACTGAGTGGCAAAGGGTGGACTATTTGCCTGCTTTAAGCTAGACAGTTAAATAACAATGAGCTGACTGTCTCATTAGGGTTTTTGTGCAAATGAATTGAAATTAAGTAAAAACGGATAATGGGGAATAAGAGACTGGCAGCGATTACTAAAACACGAAAGTTGGGACAGTCCCAAAGGTAAGATATTTTTTTTTATATTCTAAGATAATGCATACTTAAACTTTATTATTCAGTCTACCTTGTTCTAGGTCAATCCATTTAGGAATCAAAAAGAAAAAAACAACTTTTGGTACTTCCGTATTAGCCAGTACATGTTCTACAATTTTTCTCTCTTGTATGTGCGAGAAACCTGTTCTTATCTGTTTGTATTAGGAGATAAGTAGCGTAGGCTATGCTCAGCAGAAAAACTACGATGCAGTTATATTTTAATAGAATATTTAATATATAGAATTGGTATTTTGGTTGGGTTAGGTATTTAATATAATGCGTACTGGGCGGCCCGCTTTACATAATTCTTTGTTGTAGTTTCCAAAATTTTAGTGGTAAAGTATTATATCTTCATTATATTTTGGTATATTTCAGCAGAATTAACCTCACTTCATTTCTCGTTTGTGTATTGGCGCTACTTGTCATATATAAAACACACTCGAGAAGTGAAGTGTATTGAATGCTAAAGAAATAAAACAAAATGATGAAAATACAATGCTTTAGTAACAAAATTATGAAAAGTGTCACAAAGAATTATGGAGGGGGTTCACCCAGGACTCGTAAACGAAAATAACCTAACCTAACAAAAATACTAACTAAATATTTAATTTAAGAAAAAGCTAGAATGTGGTTTCTCAATGAGCCAAAAGTTATTGTCTGGTATAGACAGCGTGAAAAACCGGGTATTTACAATACAAGTTCTCGAGTTTGTTTCACATTTTAGACAGGTACCGTATTGGTTAATACGAAACTACCCGACTCCCGACTACCCGACTTTTCAAGAGTACCAGACAGCCACTCTTATGTAAGCATAGACACCCATAAGGGGGGAGCAAGGGGGTGCCGGTAAGGAAGGATCAGGGGGTCGTCAGCCCCCCGGCGTGTCATTTACACTTTCAATGGCAAAATCATGTGTTTGTACAATAAGGTTCTCTCTCAGAAAAATGATAAAGTGTAAACGGATATTCAAGAATATAAAGTATTTCTCATAGTGCCTCCCCCTAAAATTCGGCTTATGGATGCCAGTGTAGGTAAGGACTAATTTATGTACATCTGAAATTTTAATGTTGCTCCTTATTTTCAGTTTTTAAAAACATTGTCATTTTCAAATAATGCAGAGAAATTTTTCCCCCTAGCCCCCCCCTCCTTGGGGATCCTCATTAGAAGACAAAAAAAAACCCTTGGACAAAATTCTTCCTTGGGAAGTTCCTCCCGCATAAAACTTCCCTGGCTTATGCCATCCTAGTTAAATATTCCACCCCGGAAAACTTTCTCCGGAAAATGATGCCTGGAAAATTCTCTGTACTTTCATTTGAGAAAAATCTTGTTTAGATTTAATTTCTATTCGTTTCATGCATTCGAATCATGCAAAATCCACCTCTTTAGATGATTTTATGGTAGTCTACTTACGTGTCATCCCGAACACACTCCAAAAGTTGGATCTGTTTAAAACCGGTTTCTCGATATTTTTCTGACAGAATTAGCCTGAGTCGGATTAACTACTATGCTACATAATTTTGTTACTAAAGAGTTATTTTGTCATTATATTTTGATATTTTTTATTACTATTAAACTAACTTCACATCTTGAGTGTGGTCGGGATAACACGTAAGTATCGATTTTATGTTTTAGATTGGGGGATTCATGAAGAAAGGAGGGCAGGGGTACGGGACCATAAGCCTACTTGTTTAAATGTCCTAGGTGAACATTTGGGGGTACTTACGCATTATAGCAAACACACTCAAGTTCTTGTTCTTAATTTGGGCTATATGTTTGAAACTTAAAATTAGAATTTCAATTTAAAATTAGGGGAGGGGGTTGGGGTGAAGTATAGTGGGTCTACAATCAAAATGTGTTTGCTTTTAGACTAAAATTATTCTTCATATTATGAAGTAAGAATTGTTTTCTAACTTCACGATGTTCAAATACTTTACCCCAACCCTCCCTCCCCCTCAATGTACAAATATAAAGCCCAATTTATATAAGTGTAATGCATTCTGTCATTCGTCACTTGTCTTTGTGGCTATTAAACCAGTTTTCTCAGATCTTACATTCAGATCGAGTACTTGAGTGTATTTGCTATAATAGGTAAGTACCCAGTTAGATACTAAACTGCACAAGGATTGCACATTTAAATCCCCATTCTATTTCTAGACTATAGTATTTTGTATAAAAAAGTCATTTCACGTTACGGTCTTATGTCCAAATTAGGGTTTCATATAATAAGGCTACTTGCTCCTGCAGTTAGAAAAGTATTGCATAGAGCAGTCTAATTCATAAGACAGTACATTATAAGGTACTTACTCTGTTGATCATGTGCGTCATTAGTCTGATTTAATGAAAATGAATAGATTATAGTTCTTTCAAGTAATCTTTATTTTTCTTACAGACATAAAAACATTGAAAATAATCCCAAAACCTTGGAAACTGACGTTTCAGCAGAGGGACTACATGGGCAGCTAGACAGCGATGGCCAACGTGAACTAGATGAAATTATTGCCGTGCAACAGGAGGCATCTGCTCATGGTTTAAAATTCGTTGAAGGGCCAGGAAAGCTAAGTGAAGGTGAAGCATTTAAAGACCTACTAAATAAAAATTATATTGTAAATGCATTTCATTTCATGAGCAGAAACCAATCTGCTCATAATAAATGACCACTAGTAATAAAGATATATGAAGATTTTTGGCTATTGATAATATATATTCTATCACTTATGGACAATGAATTTCAGGTTCTTGAGTTGTGGCTCTGTAGCCTTTTGTTATCTCTCACCCCTCCTTGGACATTCTGCCCTCAATCAATCAATTTATCAATACTGAAAAAAACAATTTCAAACCTAAGGTTTTTACACGCCCAAGAAGCTCAGCTTGAGAAGGGCCAACAAAACCAAATAAAACACTATTATAAAGCACATAAAAAAACACATACATATACAAAAAAAAACAAAAAAAAACACTGGATCAAGATAAGGACATTTATGAAATAGGGAATTTAGAAGGAAACTTACATATAACTGGAAAAAAAATATTTAAATGAAGAAGAGATTAAAAATTAGTATGAAATCGAAAAAATATTTTAAAATCAGAAAAATATACTAAATGAAAAGAGAGACATATAAAATTGGATGGAATTCAAAAAAAGAAAAAAGGGGAAAAATTACTATACTGGAAAGACCGGGTAAGAAACTGCCTTTGACGAAAGAGATAGAGGGATATCAGAAGGAATGGAATTACATAGTAAAATTGATTGATAAACAGGAGACCTCTGACCTGCTGTTTATGATCGTTTAGGTAAAACAAATCTGCGATAAGAGCCACGTAAACAAGAAGAGTACCTACCTGAGCCTGACAGAAAGAAAAACTGCTGCTGAGACGGTGTAAGTGTACCTAGAAAAGCAAAATGCGCTAAATAAAGGTAACATTTACCCACAATACGATCCAGCGGAGCTATTCCAGCATCATTATGCTGGAATAGCTAATAGCATCAAAAGTAACCTTCACTGCCCTATTTTGGGCTCTTTGAAGTGAGCAGAGAAGAGATTTATTAGTACTACCCAAGACAGAACAGCAATAGGAAAGGCAAGAAAAAATAAAAGCATAATAAAAAGAGAGCATAACATCTGGGGGAAAAAATGAGTTAACCCTGTATAACATTGAAGATTGGCGGAGGACAAGGGAACGGGCATGAGTTATACGGGGTTTAAAAGAAAGAAAACAGTCAAGACACACGCCAAGAAATTTCACTATAGTAGCTTGCGGTATAATATCATTCCCATAAGTCAGGATAGTTGGCTCCCTTACGTCTCTCATACAATAGGGGATCCTGAAGTGTACAGTGGCACTTTTTTGGCTGTTGAGAGTCTTACCATTTGACCAGTACCTATTTTTTTTTTTTTTGATCAAGAAGACCTTGAGCTAGGGAAGTGGCAGATGGCAGGTCTACTGCAGCAATGAAAAGGTTACTGCCGTCAGCAAAAAGAATAGGGTGCACAAGGGGATGAAGACCATCAACAAGATCATTGATATAGATTAAAAACAAAAGTGGTCAAAGCACAGAGCCCTGTAGGACACCTTTCAAAATAGACAAGGAAGAGGAAGAAGTACCATTAACCGAAACATACTGAGATATCCCTCAGAGGCAAGACCTAAACCATTCCAGTGGGACTCCATGCGCTCCAAATAAAGATAATTTAGACAAAAGAACAGAGTGAACGATCATATCAAATACCTTTGTAAAGTCAAGAAATAGACCCAAAACACACAATCCCTTGTCAAGATTAACACGCACAAACTCTGTTGCATCTGAAAGTGTATGCAAGGTAGAAAAACTGGGACGAAAAACATACTGATGGTCAGGTATGAGAGAATTTCCTGCAGTCGTATTAGTACTAAATACAAATTAAGAGAGTCTACAATACACTAAATTTGCATATATGCAAATTTGCATATACCCTTATCTGTAGTTAATTCATGACTGCTTATCTTAATCATTTTGATCTTTAGTTTGCATTAATTAGAATTCGGTTTTATGTTATCAAGGTCAGATGAACACTTAATTAGGTTATCACTAAGGTAACTGAACTTTTGAAAAATACAATTTTGTTTCTTCACTTCTGTGTGACAGGAACCAATTATCAGGATGAAATTTATTACTTATTATTATATCCTGACTTTGATCCTCATTAACATTGTACATCTATGGAGGGGTTGTTCTGACAAGGGGGGACTGTTTGAGTTTCTTGCGGGAAAGAACTTCATTAACTACAGTCCAAACCATTCGCAAATTCCCCTTACACTCATCAATTCGACACGAAAAATAGAGCTTTTTGGCTGCAAAAAAAAACCTTTTAGAGACGTTTTCATTAAAAAATCTATTTATTTGGTATTTTTGTTTAAATAATTCAAACAAATGTAGTTTTTGTCTCCGAAAAACTACAACAAGTCATGTTTCTAGCATGACTAGTCTACCGGGTCTAGGTGTCCCCCAAAAATTACACCCATGGAAATATCCTTGTATTTTCCTTATTAATACCGAAGGTTCATTAGAAGGGGAACTGAAATTTCTAGTCACCTGCTTATTTAAGAGGCAATCCTATAGCGTTGCCAATCGTAAAGAGCCATAAGGGTTAAGTTTGTTAATATTTATTTATTTTTTAAGCTGCTACATCGACTCTAAATCCAAAAGTTTTAAATGACATGTATTGTAACTAGAACTATCTACTATAAGGACCGTTTAGTTTACACCAAGGGCATTTTCTGGAGGGGAGGGGTAAACACCGTGTCTCTAGTTTTGTTAATTTTTTTGGTGTACACGGTAGGTTCATGTAGCACATATTTACATATTTTCCATGGTTTAACGTTCTTCTCATTGATAAATTGCTAATAATTTATCGGTCCTAACAGTTTAGCCTTCTTGTATTTATATTTTTTGAGACAGCCAATTCTGACACAGCCATTTTGTACAACATAGAAAAATAAATCTAATAACTACGTCTTTAGGGATGACTTAATCCCTCACGGTCTCCGGGGGAAGGGCTGCAAGTTATGAACTTTGCCTATAGTTTACATACAGTATTGGTTATTGGAAAGTATACAAACGTTTTCGGAGGGAATCTTTTCTGGTAAGAGGGGTCGGGCGGAGGGGTCACGTGGGAGGATATTTCCATGGAGGAAGTTTTAATGGGGAAAAGGAATTTTCCATGAAGGGCGCACCGAGTTTATCAGCATTATTGAAAAAACGATCAGAAAATAAATAAAAAAAAAAGTTTTTTAAACAGAAAGAAAGGAGTAACATTAAAACTGGAAAGGAACAGAAATTATTACGTATAATGAGGATGTTCGCTCCCTCGTTAACACCTCGATTTTTCTGCTAACTAACGTTTATGAATTTTATATATTTGGGATTGAATTAATAAGCCAATTCTTTTGATATATATTATAATGTCAAAATTCCGTTTTTAGAGATTCTGTTGCTGTTGAGCCGCGTCGTTCCTTACTTACAGTTCGTTAACACGAACTGTTTTATAATATTATATTTTGTTTATCTTGCCTGTGTAGTATATATTATTATATACATTACATTATTATATTGCGACAAGGAAGTGTGAATAATTAAATTATATTTTGCGTCGCATTTAGCTCATGTTATTTGACATAATAAATTCGTTTCGTATCATACTATTTTTCTTTTCAGATATGGAAAGAAGATTTAAATAGAATCATTCAAGCCAACGGCTAGGAAGCTCAAGACCTGGCTTTATTTGATGGCAGAATTTCAGAAGACGGTATGCCGTATACTAGGGTAATTTTGGATGCCGGGTGTGATAAAAGGGCAAAATGACACGAGTACAATGACAAAGCTGGTCATGTCGTTATTTTTTATTATTCAACTAAAAAACCTTTATTTGTTAGCTCTAGAAATAAATATTGCTACATTTGCTCTTGTGCGAGAACGAAAAAATTGCCCCCTGAAGATCACTTTTGCTACCTCAACTGGAACGGGTTCCTCTTCATTCCTCTTCCCATTCCTCTTCAGGAATGGAGCAGGACATGATGGTGGAGGGTTTTGTGCTTACCGTTTCAATTCATGGGTATCTAGAATTCGTAGGAGTGAAGATTCTAGCGAACATCAACGCCTTATAGAGCGTGTGACCTATTGAAAAGAAATTATGAAGCATGAATGTTCTAATCACGTTTCCAAAAATTTTACCGGAGATTTATATAATCTCGCCAAAAATAAAAACCAATTCCCAAAAATCTTGACAAAGAGCTGCATATCCAGTCTTACCAAAAAACTTCACGGTACAATAAAAAAGAACCGGGAAGATGGGGTACCTTAGACAATTAAAAAAAAATCTTCTAAAAAATGTCCCTTGTCATGTGTTTGAGCAAGACAAAAAATTTTCTTCTGGGTGCAGCAAATGAGGCACTATTTAAGCGAAATTCTCTAGAGTCCCCACAATGCTTTGAGAAGCAGTCAATGACAAGCTCCAAAAAGTCATTGTGAAAGCCCCTAGTCTGTTGATCTAGGCAACGACAAACATACGCTGAAACATTCATGAGAATTGTCGTCAAATTCTTAGATCACAAACAGGTGTGCCGATCCAAGCAAAATTCCCGTAGTGTGCGTGTGATGGCAACAGCCCTCGCCAATTAACTCGGGAATAAGTGGCACTCAAATAAATAAAAGAGTGTTTTGGGCAGGAGCCCAAAGCAAAAGAGTAAGAATGTTTCTTCTTAGCGTGAAAAACTTGAACAATGTGCGAGGAATCTTATTCCTTTATAATATGACAGGCAGTGAAAACCAATTTAAGTACATGATTCTATTCAATCTGTGTTGGGCGACCTGCCACATGTTCCGCAAGATTGGTCAAAAAATAGTGACAGGAATGAGTTTATCTGAACTAAAAAGAACTAACCTGTGAACCTAATCGGATTATCTTTTGTACTGTACTGTGTTAGATAGCGCAATTAACTTGCGGATTTAATTGTGAGGGATTGTTCACTTCATACAAAGTGAGTTATTATTTATCATATTGAATAATTTAGCTCCATAACTGAATATTTACTTTTGGTCAAGTAACCTTGAATTAAGAATGATTAACAGTTCGTGAATCTGTAGTGTCTCGTTAGAATATGTCGGGAAAAAATCAGCCCCTAAGGCTACCACCCGAGAAGGATATTCCCACTGAAACCCTTGGCCAGTCGACCTTCCAACCTACTTCTAAAACTCTTTCTAGAACCTGCCACAACTACGCAGTCCCAAACAGTTAGCCACTTGTCAGGAATTCAGGCCTTAGCCGCAACTAACTCTAATGAAAGAGGTGAGACGCCTGGCAAAAAGAGGAAAAAGGATGAAACTCGTTCGCCAGTGATAATGCAACCCCTCCCTTCAAGTGTACCAGAAACTAGTACTACAGATGACCCCAATTATTATACTGTCTCAATCAACAAAACCAATGGCCAACCCTTTTCAAAAGATCGAATAATGCAAATTAGGAAAGCTGTCTTTCTGATCGCCAAAGTAAATTTTGAACTTGTTTTCAAGCAGGGCGAGTCTATTGATATTTACTTTACGACTTCTCAGGCGGTAGACCATGTCCTGTCAAAATCCAAAGAAATAATTCTTGATGGCTCGAAAATTTTAGCCACAAAAAAAGATGTGGAAAAGTTACACAAGTATGTGCTTTATGGTGTTGATACCAGTGTAAAAGTGGAGGAAATACAAACTGAACTAATAGATTCTTCAGGCTTTCTCATAAATCCTTCAACTGCAATAAGGCTAAGTTTAAACAAAGAACGATTCCTTCACCCAAGCCGTTCAATCCTCATTTCCTGCAAAGTTCAGCTAAACAGAGAAATATTATTTTACAGTATGTCCCTATTTTATAAGATTTATAAGCCCTACAATGCTCCACGTGTCTGGCCCACGGCCACAGCAAAAAACACTGCAAACAGTCCCATCCGTCTTGCCTTAAGTGTGGGAAAACAGGCCTCGCAATTAGTGAATGCCCTGAGTCACACGTTTTCTGCAGAAATTGTAACCGTAAGGGACACACAGCCCTCCAAAAACAATCTTGCCCGGCTCACCAAAAGCGAGTCGTAATCCTTAGAATATCGGATAAAATGAACCTACCCTACTCAGTTGTATCTGCAAGTATCCCTCGGCAACCCAAACCCCATCGGCCCAGTAGAACCCAAGCAACAGTTGTTGTAGAAGATGCAAATACAGTATCATTTCCTAAAGAGGCAAACAATGTTTATACTCAAGGTATTAGTCAATCCCCCTATCCCTTACCTAAGTTTACTTCAACATCCTGCCCTCCAAAATATTCATCTAAAAGCTGCCAAAAATCGCAAAGATTTGCAACTTATCTCACAGCCAGTCACTTAATTGGGGTTAGTAATGAACCTGAGAAAACCAAAAATATTCTCAAGAAGAAAGCCATCACTGAACTTCTAGGTGATGACATCTTACAAACAGCTATAGCTCAACTATCTTCCATCAAAAAGGACATAGATTCCACATCGAAGCTACTTAAGCCGGTTAACTGAACTGCAAATCAAATCGGTGCCACTGCCCTTGAAATCTAAAAAAACGGCAAACTTTCCATCCCAGTCCAAAATTACCACCAATGATAATTCGTCGGCTGAAGAAGAATTTCAATATTCAAGTCCAACAAATGTTGAAATTCTGACCATAATGGATATTTAAATGTGTACTATGCAAGATTTTACGTTTCTCACGAATTTATCACTGTGCAATAATGTTGTTTTTAACTATTACGATGACCAAAATAATTTGCCCAACAAACCCTTAACTAGTCCAATAGCCCCTTAAACCATACTATACCTATTAAGATCTACACCTACCAACCTTGAGGACATCAGTGGCAGATTAATTGACCTAATTTCAGTACCGGATGTTTTTATTAATTATTTCACCAATATTCCAAATGCTAACTCTGTTCTCCCTCCGAGTCAGTACACCCTAGCAAGAATCCCAGATCCATGTTTTTCTCTCCAACTGATAGTAGAGAAGTACTTCAAGTTATCAAATCTCTCTCTAATAGTAGTACACCTGACTTCTTTGGCATAAGTAATAAGCTTCTTAGAACCGCATCTTCCCGTGTTTGTGAACCCATTCATTGTTATCCCGATTCATAAAAAAGGCGATCCGTCTGAGATAAGTAATTATCGTCCAATCTCACTTCTCCCAGTTATATCCAAAGTGCTCGAGAGAATTATCTTCCGACGTCTTTCTCCCTTTTTATTTGGGATTAATCCTTCAGATTTGTTGATTTCTTCTCATCAATATGGCTTCCATTCCAAATTTTCAACTGCTCATGCACTAATCGACGCCAAACAGTTTATACGTTCCCAACTTGACCTTAAAAGTACTGTACTGGGCTTATTTCTGGATTTTTCTAAGACCTTTGACATGGTTGACCATAGTGTTTTATTAAGTAAATTAAATAAAAAAAACAAGTTTTTTAAACTGAACGTAAGGAGCGACATTAAAACTTAAAACGAACAGAAATTATTCCGTATATGAAAGGGGCTGTCCCCTCCTCAACGCCTCGCTCTTTACGCTAAATTGTTTATTGTTTTAAAAAATAAAGTTGTGAAACAGAGTCAAACTTTAGCGTAAAGAGCGAGGCGTTGAGGAGGGGACAGCCCCTTTCATATACGGAATAATTTCTGTTCGTTTTAAGTTTTAATGTCGCTCCCTACCTTCAGTTTAAAAAACCTGTTTTTTTATTTAATTTCTGATTGTTTTTTAGTTAATGCAGCTTTTATTCTGATAAAAATTTTACTTTTCTTTTGCTAAATGGATGTCTTTACAAATTAACTTACGTAACTAACTTCTATATTCGTATATTTTTCTTCTGGCAAAAAATACAAAGTTGCAGATTTTTGCAGATATGAGCTTGAAACCTATGTAATAGGGTTTTCTGATACGCTGAATCTGACGGTGCTATTTTCATTAAAATCCTTTCACTTGTAGGGGATGTTTCCCCCCTCTTTAAAAATTTGAGTAAATTTTCTCAGGCTCGTAGCCTTTAATGAGTAATACTAAACTTAATAAAATTTATATATTTAGAATCAGCGTTATAAACACATTCTTTTGATACATTTATTGACATCAAAATTCCGTTTTTAAAAGTTTCGATCACTATTGAGCCGTATCGCTTGTTTTTTTTTATTACGTATATGTTATTACGTATATGAGGGGGTTCTCCCCTTAGTCAATACCACGCTCTTTACGTTAAAAGTTAAAAAAAAATTTGATTCACTAACCCTTGAATCACAAAGGCCGTTTAATTATAAGATAGATATATTTTTAAATAAAAAAAAAATTGTTTAGATTAAAGAGCGTGTTTTTTCCGTGGGGTAGAACCCCCTCACATAATTTATACTTTCTGTTCATTTTAAGTTTTAATATTCCTTCGTACATTTCAGTTGAAAAAACTTGTTTTATTTGTTTTATTTAATTTCTGATAGTTTTTTAAATAATGATTGGAAATCCGGACCCCCCGTCATAGACATGTTCCTTACCCCCCAGACACCTCCTTTACGGACCTCTTCTCCAGAGTAACCCCCTCCTCTAGCCCCCCCCCTCCAGAAAAAATCCTTCCTGAAAATGGTTGTATACTTCCCAATAACCAATAAATAATGCTGGCAAGTCCGGCGCCCCCTTCATGGCAATTTCCCTTCCCCCATGAAACCCTTCCCTCCAACTACCAGAAAAAAAAACCTCCTGAAAACTTCTGTATACTTCCCAATAACCAATACTATATGTTAACATTGGGTAAAGTTCATAACTTTTAGCCCTCCCTCTGGGAACTTCGGGGGATTAAGTCATCCTAAAAGACATATTTATCATATTTTCGACCATGCTGAACAAAATGGTTATCTCAAAATTTTGATCGGGTGACTTTGGGAAAAAAATAAGTGTGGGAGGGGGCCTAGCTGCCCTCCATTTTTTTTGTTCCTTAAAAAGGGCACTAGAACTTTTAATTTTCATTAGAATGAGCCCTTCCACGATATTATAGGACCACTGGGTCGATACGGTTACCCCTAGGAAAAAAAACAACAAAACAAACAAATAAACACGCATCCGTGATCTCTCTTCTGGCAAAAAATGCAAAATTCCACATTTTTGTAGATAGGAGCTTGAAAACTCTACAGTTGGGTTCTCTGATACGCTGAATATGTTGGTGTGATTTTCATTAAGGTTCTATAATATTTAAGGGGTCTTTCCCCCTTTTTTTGGAAATCAGCCAAATTTTCTCAGGCGCGTAGCTGTTGATGGGTAGCACTAAACTTGATGAAAGTTATATATTTGAAATCAGCATGGAAATCTGATTCTTTTGATATATCTATTGGTATCAAAAACCCGTTTTCTAGAGTTTCGGTTACCATTGAGCCGGGTCGCTCCTTACTTACAGTTCGTTACCACGAACTGTTTGACTCAAGAACATAGGGATTCGTGGAATTCTTTTCTCATGGTTCGGCTCTTATCTCTCTGGTAGAGTACAGAGTCTGAGTCTGGGCGGCATGACCTCACATCCCCTACCTGTCCGGAGGGGCGTCCCAAAGGGCTCTGTTCTTGGTCCAATACTTTTTCTCCTTTATATTATGATTTGGTCGCGGACCTGGGTCTATCAGTGCACCCAGTACTTTTTGCTGACGATAGCAACTTTTTCATCACCGGCCCTAATTTACCATCCGTCGTCACCTCTGCTCAAATCCTTCTGAGTAGAGTACATGAGTGGTGTCTCGTTAACTGTATGACCATTAACAGCAAGAAAAGTCAGGTTGTATTATTTTGAACCCCTTAAAAAAAAAAAATAATAATGAAGCAAGCACTTGGCCTAAAATATTCCACCAATCTCCTCCCGCAGGTCGGAGTTGCCAAGTTTCTTGGTGTCCACATAGACTCCTCCCTATCATTTGCAACACTTGTTTCCTACATCAGAGCCATAATCTTGCGACAGGTAAGCATGATTAATCGCGTGAATAATTTTCTTCCTCCTGATATCCTTGTCACCCTTTATTACTCTTTTATCTGCCCATATGTTTCATACTGCGGATCTGTTTGGGGTAACACTTATCCTTCAGTTACCAATAAATTAAAATCCGCCCAAAACCATGCCTTCAAAGCTGTTTTTCGGCTGCCCCAACTATATCCCAGCCAGGACTTGTTCTCGGGTTTCGGTATTATCCCTTTTGAACAAATCATTAAAAAATTAAATCTTTCCCTTGCATACTCCGCTTACCATAAAAATCTTCCTCTCCAATTATTTTCTTATTTTAATTGTAATAATTCTGAAGGCCTCTGTCTCTGTTCATCTAACCGTTCCTTTATTGTCCCCAAGTGTGTCTCTAGCTCCGCCCAGCGATCCCCCAGTTTTAATTCTATACTTCAATGGAATATAATACCCTCCAGTATCGAGCTATCCACAAGTTTTCGCACGCTGAATAACAATGTTACTAAACTTTGATATTATAATTTTCTAAATTTTTAATCAATTTGCATTAATTTACCCGTGTTTTCTCTTTCTTTTTTCTTTTTTCTCTCTTCTTCATTTTCATTTTTTTGTTATGGTCCTCAACAAGTTCGCTTGAACGATCCTTAGTATTATTGGTGTTATGTTTTATTTTTATGTGAATAAATTGAATTGAAATTGAATTGAAATTATATTGAATTGAAAACAAATACATTGTAACTAGCAAATGAGGTACAGAATTCAATGTGAGCCAATTGTCTTTACGTGTTTTGAAAGAAAAAGAACGAAATTGTTCAAAGTTAGGATGATTTCGGCCTTTTTGCTGATAAAGAAAGGTGGTGGCTTGTAGCTTCTCCTGACGGGGTAAGTGACTCCGGACTTGTAGAAGTTAAAACAATAACAAATATTCCAAAACAGAAAACAATAAAAGAAGCTGTACATGAAAATTTTGTGAATAGGTTTTTCCTTAGGTGGGATCCTATTGAGAACCGTATTGTACTCAAACGTGATCACAAATACAATTACCAAATACAGGGGCAGTTTGATATCTTTACCGCTAAACTTTACCCCCCCCCCCCTAATATGGAAATCTATAGCCCAAATTTATTTCTAAAGCAACGAAGAAACTAACGTAAAAACTGGTGTGCTCTCGAATTTTACACAGCGTAAACTTTTGTGAGTGGCACATAATACGCAAGTACCAAAATATCTCCTCCCCCACCACGGAAATAAAAAAATAAAACTCAAACAAAATTTTCAAATTTGGAAACACTTATTTTCCACGGGGGGGGGGGTATTTTCCGCGTGGGGGTATTTTCCGGGGGGTATTTTCCACTGAGGATATTTTCTAGGCGGTATTTTCCGGGAGGGGGGTATTTTCCAGGGGGTAATCACCGGGGGGGGGTAAACACCTAGAACTTAAAGAGCGATGGGCAGAACATTTTGAGAATTGGCTAAACCAAGATTGAGTTGCAGAAAAAGACAGAGGAAAATGAAAAATCTTGTGATACCTTGGATGTGAAAGAAGATTTGTTTTGTGAGGAAGAATTAGCGACAGTACTAAAAGGATTAAAAAAACAATAAGGCTAAAGGTGCTGATAGGGTGGTAAATGCGTTTCTTAAATATGGTGGCTCTGAGGTTAGAAATAATTTACTGAAGATTATGAATATGATTTTTGAAAAAGTGAAAGTACCTAACAATCTTAGGAAAACCTTAATTAAGCCACTTTATAAGAAAGATGATAAAAGAGAGTGTGGTAATTATCGAGGCATTAGTGTGGTCTCTGTAGGTAGCAAATTACTTAGTAATATGATACTTTTTAGACTGAGAGATACTGTAGACAAAGTTTTAAGAGAAGAACAGTGCGGTTTTAGAAAAGGCAGAGGATGTGTCGACCAAATTTTCACTCTTAGGTTAATAATTGAGAAGTATCTGAGTTTTCAAATTCCTTTGGTCCTCAGTTTTCTAGATTATGAGCAAGCGTTCGATTCTGTTTTATACATGTATGGTATACCAGGCAAATACATTTAACTGATTAGTGCTCTGCATGAGAGTAACACTGTTACGGTTAAGGTAGGAAGTGATGTTAGCAGCTGGTTTTGTATTAAATCAGGAGTTAAGCTGGGTTGTGCTTTATCCTCTTATATATGGATTATTTTGATGGACTTTGTCCTAAGGAGCACAGGAAAGGCAATGGGAGACCACGGAATCAAATGGGGAGGAAAAGGTCTCCTGGACTTAGATTATTCTGATGATTTAAGCATCCTAGATGAAAGTGTGAGCAAAATGAATGAACTTTTAGAGGTTTTGCGACTTCAGGGTGCTAGAATAGGTTTGAAAAATATTGCTAAGAAGACTAAGTCACTAAGGCTAGGAATAAGTGAAGATGAAAAGGTGACACTGGTAATGAAAAGATTGATCAGGTGGGTAGCTTTACTTAACTCGGTAGTATTATTAGTAAAGATAGTGGGAGCAGTAAAGATGTTAAAAGTAGAATAGCCAAGGCTCAGGGTGTTTTTTCACAGTTAAAAAAAGTTTGGAAGAATAGTAGGATAAGTCTGCAAACCAAAATTAGAATATTAGAAGCTACAGTGATGACAGGGGTCAAACATAGCTCTGAAGCATGGGCGCTTCGAAAAGCGGATGAAGATTTGCTAGATGTTTTCCAGAGAAATTGCTTAAGGATTGTTCTGGGTACCTGGCTGACTGACCCGTATTTCAAACACTAGGCTGTACGAAATTTTTGGTTCAATACCGCTCTCTATGGCTATAATGAAAGAAGGGTTGAGGTGGCTAGGGCACGTAGTGCGGACGAAGGATGCCAGATTACCGAAGATTGTTCTTTTCTGCCAACTGTCTAGGGCTAAACGGAAAGCAGGTCGTTTTCCTCTGGGGTGGATTTAAAGGAAATGGGAACTTCGTGGGAGGGTGTAAAAAGAGCTCTGAATAAATTGAGATGGAGGAGGAGCATGCGTAGCTGTGTTGGCCTCAGGCGGCTTGTTCTACGGTGAGTTGTTGTGCTCACCGTAGTAGTAGTGGTGCTACTACGTTACTGCACATAACTTATTTAGTTAACTTAAAGACACTGTCTTTTCGTTTCAATTTGGTCTTTATAGTAAAAAGTTTTTCTTTTCTTTTTTTTAGTATGAATCCATGGCAAAAGGAGCAAGCCGTGGAGGATATACGTCAAGGTCAGACACTTAAAGCTAGATCTATCAAATATGGGATCCCCAAGTCGACTCTATATGATTCTTATCGCCCTGCATCCAGGAGGGCTCTGAACACAGGACCTCATCCAGCGCTGGGAGCATAAATTGCAGCAGCCCTAATCCAGTTTATTTATACAAGCCAGGTAAGAGGGTTCCAAGTAACGACGTTTAACCTACTTTAAATGTCGTTAAAGACTGCCGCTCGGCTTGCTAGCATGGCTGGTACTGATGTATTTGACAGATTTATAATTGGTAGTATCCCAATTGGTAGTATCCGCTGAGCCAAACATGGGCTCAGCGGTTCAAAAAAAAGCCATAGCCAGAATATTTCTGAAACAGCCGTCAAAATCATCTAAACTGGTGCTACCGCCGTGACTGAGAACAATCTCAGAAATTGGCATCAAAATGCCAAATTGCAATTGGACAGGTTACTACCCCAAGAAGTGTTTGATAAGCAAAACCGGTGGTTTAGCCTAGACGAGAACATGATGGATCTTGATACTGCCAAAAAAATGGAGTACTTGCTTAAAAAAGGAAGCATAGTTGTCTACCTTCAGGCAAACAACAATAAAAAGTCAAACTACACTCCCAAGAAAGTGTTAGTTCATGTGGGCTCTAAGGCTCTAAGTCCAATGTGAACCAAGAAGTGGAATCAGAATTAGTGGTTGTTCCAGCTTGTACCGACATATCACCTTCACCATTAAAGTCAGCTCATCCAATAGAAGAAGATATGGAATGGGAGCTCCTGACAAAAGGAAACAGCAAACAAAGACTTACTAGTATATTTATTTGAAAAACTCAACTTAAAACCACTAAAAAAGAAAGGAATTTTCATCCGCGCTTCGAATAGAGCTACCCTTTTTAGTGTTTTAACGTACCTGTAAGCGTACGATATCCCTTGCTCGCAAGTTAAAATTGGAAACCTTGGTAAAAGAGATCTAATTAAATACAATATTTCGTCAAGAGAAGGCTTTCATTACAGAATCATAATACTTGTCAACGTAAGAGTGGAAAAGACAACAAAAGAATATGCCAATTTAAAGAAAATGAAAGTGTATGATGTTGACTTTACTAAGCATATTGTTATTGCAGTTTGTAGTCAGTCGGAAGATTAACAGGAAGCCATCTGGTTAAATGGTTAAAACCAATGGCTGAACTATTCAAAAATCTAGTTTTTTTTAATTTGACCAACAGGCAAAACACTATTAAAGCTTCAAAAAGGATGATGAAACGAAGCTTGTGTTCTTACACTAAGCTGAAAATTAAAGATCAGAGACATGATTTTACAAAAAAATTTCAACAAGAATAAATGAAGCAGACTTTATTTACCGTCAACTCACTCTTTGAAAATATGAAAATATATGATTTACAACATTCATAAATTACCATGTACTTGTTTAACTAGAATATGTACTACAAATTAATGTTGTAATGTATTAAAGGAGCAGCCGTTACCAGGAGGACATTTTTGACCAGGAGGACTTTTTAGAAATGCGAACTCATCTTACCAACAACAAATCAAAAGAAAGTGAAGGTAAATGCCAGAGTTTGCAATGCAATTGGTTGTAGGTATAAAATACAAAATTTTAGAATTGATGAGAACATGCTTAAAATTTACCAAGTTATGTCTCAAAACATTAGGAAAACTATTACGACTCTCAGTTAAGGGCTACCAGGGAACTAAATATAAAGAAAATTGTCTTTTAACACTGATACGTAAAATAGGAAAAAGACATCCGATGCCAAAGCATGGTGAGGTGTTACAGCAAGTGTGATCCCTAGTTCATAGCTGTGGTACAATAAATGCTACTAAGTCTGACAAGCTACAACGTTGTATCTTCCATTGCATGTTTAGACGAGCCTGAACTCGAAGCCCATTTGACAAACATCCAGACTTGATCTTGCAATTGGTTTATGCCACCAGGGGCGTCCTAAGGGGAGGCACATCACCCTTCCCTGCCCCACCTCCCCCCACCTTTTTGACAATCGGAAAAATTTCGCCAATGGTGAAAATTTTGGAAGAAATTTTGAAAAATTCCTGATTTCTGCAGAAAGCTAAAATAGGTAGCAAAGATGTCTACCTTCAGGCAAACAACAGAAAAATTGGGACCCCACTCTTCCATTGTTTCAATGCAGAAGGGGAGTATCAACGATCCCTCATTCTATTTGAAGGTAAAACCAGAAACTCTGTTTTAGCGAGCTCTTTACAGCAAGAGTTGGCAGTAGACTTCACCGACTCAGGTTGGATATGGGCCCCAGCCTTATTAAAGTATATCTGAGATTTATTTGCGCCATGGTTACAAGGAAATGGCCTAAACAACGACAAAGTCATTATAACTTTTGATGGACAAAGCTCCCACATAAATTACGAATTTTCAAGATTCTGTTTAGAGAGTAAAATTGAACTGATGTGCTTTTTTCCAAATGCAACACAAATATTACAACTATCTGACGTTGGTATTTATGGCCCCGTGAAAGTAACATGGAAAACAAAAATTACCCCTCAACTTCACCACCCTCAATTTTGTCCCCAGATCCTATACCTGTTCCATCAAGTCTAGGGTCGATTCTCTCCCAATCATATTCCTTCGTTATATTCTTGTGTAATGTTGAACCCCTCATTCATTTACTCCCATCCCAAGTACATCCACAACATCTTCTTTGCCTCGCATGCCTTCTCCAGCAAAAGAGTCCTCCTCCAGTAGAAAACCCTCTTTCATTGAAGAAAAACAGTTTATTAACTTATGTTTCATATTTTATTGACCCCAATGACCTCAATGAGTTTGTGAGATATACGGTGGGAGGGGGATACAGAGCATAAACTACTTTTTTATACGTGACGAGATGCATATTATTCTCTTCATAAAAACAGTTGCATGGTCACTCCTTTACCTAGCATTGAATCCAACACCAAAGAGAAAAGTGGCAGTCAATCAGTATGTATGACTGCTGAAATAAGCACAGCAAGTAGGGAAACAACTTCTTTTCCGAGAACTGTGGTGCTGCCACATTGTAGCTCTGCAGTTATGCCCAGCTCCCCATCTCTTTCTGTCAATGATCCAATGAAAAACTTTTTCTTCGTTACAAATGTAGAGTCCAGTGACAATGGAAGGCCTTCCCGGAAAAGAAGTTGTCCTCCAGACTCCTGTTTAACGCAATTGCCCTGTAAAAGGTGGTTGCAAGAAAACCATGAGAAAAACAAGAGGGCAAAGTCTAACAGTGAATATGTGTCACGGCACCCGTGTCCTTTTTGTGTTGTTTATTATGAGTGAGAAGAATTATGATTATTTTAGTTGCGGACCCCTCAGTGTCTATTTATTTCCGCAGTGATTAAATCGTATATGTGGCTGCTGGATGCAAGTGGAATTTATTCATTTTTGAATTGGTGAAGTTAGATGCGAGCCGGTGTTTGTTCCGAGAAGATCATTTTCTTTTGTGTGTGTTAATAGATCGTTTTCTTTTTTGTGTTAATAATTTTGTATGGGTGATTGCCCTAAACCGAAGTGGATAAAGGTTGCTACGAGTGGTTGCTCTCTCTCTCTCTGAGCACCACTGTAAACCTTCCCTGGGCACCGGCTGAGCACACCTGGGTACACATATACGCCGGCTGGGTACACATATACGCCGGCTGGGCACACCTGGGCACCTAGTGCTATCTATGTTTTTTTTATTGATGAAACTGATGAAATTTAAGAATGAAAAGATGTGCTTTTGCAGACATATTGGAACTGACGTTTAATCAAGGCTAATTACAGCGAAGAAAAGACTCTTAGTGAGATATAAGTGTAGAGTCACATTAATTTATTAAAGCTGTCTACACAGCCTAAGTTGTGAAAATTATGCAGGATTATCAGAAACTTTAATCAAAAACGCCACTTTCAAAATCAATGCTAAAATAGCAGTCAAATTGGATTTCGGTTAAGGTGCAGAGAAGGGGGTAAATTTTGATTCTAGGACTATTATGAGATCGATAAGAAACTAATAAGCATATGAATCACCTTTCAATGCTGTACCTGAATATAACAGTCATTTCAGTAAATTTCAAGTATTGGACCATAGTGAGATAGCTAAGAAATAACAATACCTTTCAATTCAGAATTTGAAGCGATATGATCTTGTGCTTGTACCTGCGCTTGTGTTGATTCTTGCTTACCTTGCTTGTGTTTGCTGCCCTTGTTTGTGCTTATGCTTTATTATTTTGTAGGTGGATGGGTCTAAATAAATCTTAAATTGAGAAACATTACATGGTGTCAGAAGTGGGATCAGACAAACCACACAGAAGCACTCCTCAAAACCAGCCATGGATGTAGAGCAGCCAACAGTAAACTGGGATGCCGCATGTCTAAGTGATGAATGGAAAAGGTTTGAAAAGCATGCCAAGCTCATATTCAGCAACCCACTGTCAGGGAAGTCAGAGAAGGTCATGTGCAACTACCTTTTGATATGGACAGGAGACAAGGGACGAGAAATCTTTGACACATTCACAGTACGCGGTGATGACTCTGACAAGATTGAGGTCTATCTGACAGTTTCGTGAATATGTGGCACCAAAAACAAACACCCGTTTTGCAAGATTTTTGTTCCACAAGAGAGATCAAACGAATCTAGAGACTATTGAAAACTTCATTACAGAACTGAAAAAACTAGTTAGATCTTGTGGGTATGATAAACCCGATGAAATGGTACGAGACCGTATAGTTTGTGGAATATGAGATACACGAATATAAGAACGGCTACTGATAGAGGGAGACTTTTACATTGCAAACAGCAGAACAAAAATGCAGACTGTACGAAACGACCCAGGCGCAATTGAAAACTTTTGAAGGAAAAGAGGCTACCATAAAGAAGGAAGTAGACCTACTGCATAGGAGTACCTCTTATGCATGGCTTAGCAGCGTTCTTTTCAAAAGGTGCTGAGATTGATAGTGTTTTAAAGGGTTCTGGGCTCTACAGCAAAAAACCAGAAATGTTTACTTTCAAGCCTGGGTACAAAGCTATATTGCTAAGTCTGATGAAAAAGTTATAGAATTATGAAAATAGTGCCAAGAATGCCCATCAAATAAAAGAACCTTCGAAAGTGCTGGAGCCTGCCAGGCCATGTGCCGGACAATACATTCACCGAAGTTCTGGCCCAAGCGAGGTCCCAGGTTCCCTTCCCAGTTTAAGCTGAACAAAAATGAACATTGAAGATTTAAGAAAAAAAATTACTCTTGATATCAAGAAGCTCCTGAAGGAACTAAACTGAAGGAATTATTGTTAGTGAACCAAATGTACAAGTCACTGTTGATGAAGACAGCCCCAGTGTGTACTCTGCTTGTGTGAAGTGTTGTATTCAAAGTATGACTGGTATATTGTGTAACAACCGCATTAAGCTGAACTTTGAAAAAATGGTCCGGGTGCAATTTCGTTTAAAAGTTCATTCTTTCAAACGGCATGTAGTCGAGTTCACAAGGAACCAGAAGGTGCGAATGAGCAGAAAGGTCAAGCAGGCTTTAAAGAAAAACGTACAGTCTACAAAATGCTCATGAGAGGTGAGTAGTTTTACTAAACTATGATATTTTCAAACACAGTGCTTAAATGGGTGCTAGACTCTAGACATTCGAGCACTGTACCTTGGATTTCATGTATGATTCTTTGATTTCAGTTTATACTGCTGTAAAGATGAAGTTCAGGTCAAGAAATCCCAAAGGAGAAAAATTGTCACCTTTAAAATTATATGAGAACCTCCAAAGATTTATTTCAATGTGAAATTGAATGAAGACCTCGAAAGATTGAGTTAGTTTTGAATTGAATCTAATTGAAGGCAGTTGTTTGGTTACCGGGACTGGATCAGGGCGGTAAGCTGTATCGTTCCACATCAGCTGGATCATGTTATTATTATCTTCATTATATACTGTCAATATTATAAATCAAAACCTTAACAATAAATCAGTGATTTGTCCGTTAACTAGATAGGAGTTTGGCCGTCCCTGGTCTGTTCAGGCCAGGAACCACTTTAATATGGTAGCCTTCAGAATTAGGATAGTAAAGTAAGAATTACGGGGTTGTGATAAAGCAATCTCGAACCGCATGCTCGAAAGGGTTAGAGGAATAAACCCATTATACTGCAAGAAAAACACAGTTTCTGTCATCATACACTGAGAACAAGCTTGAACAAGCCTGTAATAACTACCTCCTCAGAGCTTATAGCCTATAGTAGGCAAATAATCTTTTAAAAGGTACAAGGAAAGAAAATATAGTAATGGTTCAGATTAGTCAGTCCCCCCTAATAAAAACAACTGTAAAGGTGCAGATTAGCTACCCCTGATAGAAACGACTTATTTTTTTACTGTATATTATTAGCTATGTTCAAAGGGCTTGTTTTATTTCAGCATGAAAGTTTCAGCTAGTGTGACCTTCAAATTGAACAGTCAATTTTTAATCAGGTATGAAAATCATCCAAATTCCTTGTACTTATTGGACTTGGAGCAGTACTGGTTTTAGCATGGTTTTTACTGAATATTATTCAGTCAATTTTGCGAAACTTTACAGTCGTAAAGCTGTGCAGATACTGTTTAGTAGAAGCAGGATATAAGCAAATCACTTCTTACTGTTCTATTGATCCTGGTTCTATTGATAGAGCCTCTGCACCCGAGTCTACACCCTAGACTACAGGGAGAACTAATCTGTACCTTTCCCGAAAGTATGCTCTATTCCCTTTTTTAAGCCTTTTTTTTACTCTTCTTCCAGCCTAGTTTTCCTCGGAGTCGATCCTCAGAATTTCGATCTGACGCCCTTTTCGAGGGGTGTCGGGTGTTTTTTTTAAATCAACATAAATTTCAAGCTTCTTCTTTCTTTTTCAGGTCACTTCGCCCTGATACACAATTTGAAGAAACAGGATCTTCAATTTTAAGATATGCAAGAATTACAGCTGCACGGGATTTGATTGAATAGAAATGAAGTAAATATTAAAGAAAAAATTGAAGTAAATAGTAAGCGAAATTAAGTATTTTTGGACCTCTTTTTATCACTAGTCATTACATTTTTAGTTTTTGCTTTATTGTATTAGTATTATTTTATTTATTTAAGAGCTTGTATCTTGAGATTTTTTTTTTCATTTAGTCTTTAATGTAACAACGAAAATTAAATCTCCACTGGTCTTTAATGAAGTGCATTATAACTTTGAGAAAAAAGAACATCTCAACGATGTTTATCCTCTTGTGAAACTAGGATGTTCCGTGTGTGAGATACCTTATTTCCTTTAATGTCGACATTATTTACAGGCCATTTAATCTTAACATGTATAAGCTCATCATGGAATTTGACTGTCAGGTTGTTAGAAAATAACTTTCCATACCGAGAACAGATAAGATAAGACCGAGAGCAGATCAGATCAGACGGAGAGCAGATCAGATAAGACGGAGAACAGATCAGATAAGACAGGGAACAGATAAGATAAGACCGAGAACAGATCAGACGGAGAGCGGATCAGATTAGACGGAGCACAGATCAGATAAGACGGGGAACAGATAAGATAAGACCGTGAACAGATTAGATCAGACGGAGAGCAGATCAGATAAGACGGAGAACAGATCAGATAAGACGGGGAACAGATAAGACCGAAAGTAGATCAGATCAGCCCAAGAACAGATCAGACAAGAACAATTCAGATAAGACTGAGAACAGATCATCAGACCGAGAACAGATCAAATAAGACCGAGAACATATCAGATCAGACCAAGAACAGATCAGATAAGATCGAGAACATATTAGATCAGACCGAGAAAAGATCAGACAAGACCAAGAACAGATCAGATCAGACCGAAAACAGATCAGATAAGACGGAGAACAGATCAGATAAGACCAAGAAGAGATCAGACCGAGAACAAATGAGATAAGACCAAGAACAGATCAGACCAAGAACAATTCAGATAAGACTGAGAACAGATCATATCAGACCAGGAACAGATCAGATCAGACCGAAAACAGATCAGATCAGACTGAAAACAGATCAGATATGACAGAGAACAGATCAGATCAGACCAAGAACAGATCAGATCAGACCGAGAACAGATCATATCAGACGGAGAGCAGATCAGATAAGACGGAGAATAGATCAGATAAGACTGAAAACAGATCAGATCAGACAGAGAGCAGATCAGATAAGACGGAGAACAGATCAGTTAAGACGGAGAACAGATCAGATAAGACGGGGTACTGATGAGATAAGACCAAGAGCAGATCAGATCAGACCAAGAACAATTCAGGTGAGACTCAGAACAATTCAGATAAGACTGAGAACAGATCAGATAAGACCGAGAACATATCAGATCAGACCGAGAACAGATCAGATAAGACCGAGAACATATTATTAGTTCACTTTTTTTATTAAAAAGCAAAATATGAACATGGGTGAAGGAAAAGGCACTCATACGTTGAAAGAAAATTTAATTATTCTAATATGAAATAATAGTAAAGAAAAGAAAGAGAAATTCCCTCGTTTTAGTGTTCTAACGTACTTATTTGTTTAGGTGTGGGGATTATTGTCTACAATTGCGCACTCACCTTTGAAAAAAGGCTCACACTTTGTGTCAAAATGACAATTTTACCATACAGTGAACTAAAGATTTCGCGGTGCCATAGCAAACACTTCCTTTTGTGAATTATGAAATTCTATGTATATAACGTATATTAAATAACTAGTGCATTATCAATTAAAATATAGCACACTTTATCGTAATATAAATTCAGTTTTAATTAGTCAAAATTACTTACACGGAAATAGTTAAGGAAAAAAGTATTTTTTTCCTTTAAGTGGGGGGGGGTGGATTGTGAACTAATTATCAATTAATATTTCTTTCTTAATCGGATCTCACGTAGGATGCATATTTGTCCCATTATTAAAGAGACAGAAACCTATATATTTTTATGGCCACCTAGTTTCTGGATTAAAATGCTATTAACCTTAATAATTAATAACCGTAATAAGTAATAAACCATAGATTTCAATTACACGTTCTTGGACTAGATCTGTTTCAGTAAATAGTCTGAGCGTTCAATAGATAGAGAGTCTAGTTTTATATCCGTTATAATGAAGATGTACCGATTTGTTTGTGACTCAGAGTCACAGTATTCTGTGACTCTGGACCTTGTGTATTCTTATTCTTGGACTTTGAAAACAAACCATTTTTGTAAAACCACCGAATTTACATCGTTATCAAACGAGTGGTTTTATTGTGAGCAACATTTGATGAACTAAGTCCTAAATAAATCAAGTCTAACACGGGTTTTGTTGACTTTAGTTTCATTGATCAGGTTTTGTTGAATTAGAAATTTTATTCTCACGAAAGTGTGATTTACCTGCATCCCTATTTGAAAAAACAGCATGAACCAGCCGGTTCAGCTATGGAAGCAACAGGTCCAAAAGACAGAAGGACAGACTCTTTGAATGCACAAGGTAAAGCTGACACACACACAGAGCCATCTCAAAAGTTACAGGATCACCAGCTTGCTTTCTCCAACGTTGGCATATTTCCAATTCAAGGGATTCTTCATTTTAGGCTCCCACATCCTGAGTAAAACTTGGCTTGTGAGACAACTTCTTGTTTCTTTTGTGTTTTTTTTTCAACTTTTTTCGTCTCTTAAAAATGAAAACCAATTGAAGATTCAGCCAATAGAAGACCTTAACGAAGGTCCTATCCCTGTATGGTGCACCAGATTAAAACAATCTTCGAGGCTCTTTATACTTTTTTTTTAAGTTTTATGAGAAGAATCGTGTGGTTTTTGGAGGGGTACAAGATGCTTCGATCAAACTTTCACCCTTGGGTTAGCAATTGAGAACTTCATGAGGTATCAAACCCCTTTATTTCTCAGTTTATATATTATGACTAAGCGTTTGATTCAGCCAATAAAAGAATTTAGCGAAGGTCTTATCCTAGTATAGTATACCAGATAAAACAATCTTCGGGGCTCTATTTACTTTTTTCATTATGACGTAGATACTCGTTTTTAACAGTTACAAAATACATCATGATCCCTTGAAAACAATAGGAAAACTGTGACCTGAAAAACTGCTTTTCGCACTTCAAACCCAATTGCAGCTCAAAAATAAAAAATGTGCATCTGTTGTCCCTAATTTTCCCAATATTATGAAAGGGGTGAGATGAAGGTCCATCGAACTAGCTTCAAAGATATAAGGTCACATATTTTTGGCCAAATAACAATGGTAAGTTATATTCAGGTTTCGTTGATTTGAAAATTCTTTTATTAATTTTATTTTACGCTTCTTACCAAGTTCAGATCCAATTTGTAAAATTCACAGTTTATCAAAACTGCAATAGAAATCAGACAAACCTGAGAGCTTACGACTTCTTTTTCTTTTCGTTTTCCTTTTTTCGGTTAATTCATCACTATTTTTTCCTGAATTAAGATTGTTTCTGTCTGAAAATCTAGATTTTTCCTTTTGAATAATTTAAAAATTTGAAGAATTAGAAATTTTAGTCTCACAAAAGTGTGACTTACCCGCATCTCTATTTGAAAATAAAGATGTCATATATTTTTGGTCAAATAACAACGGTAAATTATATTCAGATTTTGTTGATTTTAGTCTCATAGATAAGGTTTCATTCAATTAGAAATTTTAGTCTCACAAAAGTGTGATTTACCTGCAACCCCATTTGAAAAAAAAAACATCATATATTTTTGGTCAAAAAACAATGATAAGTTATATTCAGGATTCGTTGATTAGAACATTCAGCTAAAGCTTAATAAAACCAGGATAAGAAGAAATCCATCCGATGGTTTTAATTAAGAAATCTAAACATTCGCTGTGTGCTTTAGTTTTTTGCCTAAGGCTTTGAATCGGCGTTGATGACCCTAAGAGGTTTGTACATGTCCCCCCCTAGAGACAAAAAATGTTTTATCCTTGATCAAACACGAACCAAATTGCGAACAGGTCCTTATTTTGTATATTTATATTTGCGTATAAATATCAGACACATTTCAGACTACGTTCTTTTCTTAATTCAAAGGTACAGTATTATTGTGAACCAAAGTCAATTAATTATTTTCATTACCCGAATCAATTAGATAACAATAAAAAATTAACACCAAAACTCTTCAAACCATCGACCCTTATGTGTTTCATGCATTCCAGTACAGAATTCTGATATTCAAATAGGTCAGAGCATTTAAAGATAGTCTGAATTGCTTCAAATAAGGAATTGTTTCTCCTATTAACAAATTACCTTATTAACTGCATAAGCTGTAGTAATAAAACTATTTTATGTTTCAGATTTATGATTAATTGAACTTACAGCTAACGGGCGTAAATTAGGAATATAACATGGGAGAACATTCTAAGAAACCATAAACACCAACTATGGTGCCAGGATGTACAGTCGTCACGAAGAGAACTGGACTTATAACGCTTCAAACTCTCAGTAAGTCATCTGACTAATTTTTCTGTTGCGTTCTCTAGCACTGTCTCTCTTTAATTTTTATTTTTTTTTGAATAGAAGAATTCATTCAAGTTAGGACTAAAGAAACACAGATAACAAAGATGAAATTAGGTATAAAAAAGACAAAAGAGCTACCAAGTGTTATGAAGTCAGTTTAAAAGATAAGTCGTAAATGGCAAATAATTGCTTACTAATGTTATGAACTATAAAATCAGGAATATACCTCAATTTAAGTCACTTAATGTCAACAACAAAGAAAAAACTGGCAAAGAAACAAAGTTTGACATAGCGATTATGCTTAGAAAAATCAAAGCTTCCTAAATATGTAACCCTTAGTGGAGTCCTTCACTTAGTGGAGTTTGCACAGATTCATCACTTCCAAAAGTTCATAAATCAATCAAAATAGAAAAGGAGAATGTCCCTCCGAAAAGGTCCGAGCTTAACCGTGGTACTTCATCTCCAAGCTCTCATGCTGACAGTGCCAGTGCCAGTCCAACTCCCAAAAAGCAAAGGCTTAAAGACAAAGATGATCTCGCAAGAGACTTAGAAAATCCTCGGCAGGCTCTTAAGAAGCAGAAACTTGAAGAACGACCAGAAGAATTGGAGTGTACCAACCCTCCTCCCCCTTTAGTTGCTTCAAGTCCATTAATGTCAAGAAATTCCATTGGTGTAAATGCGGACTCAGTAATGGTGTCCCAACCTCTGGACTTCCCCAGCCTGCAAACAAGATCTTTCCATCGCGAGAACTGTATATGTGTTTCCTCTAAATGTGCTAATTGCGTAGATTTTTTCTGTTTGTGCTTTCGTCTTAAAAAATTTTGAACTCGCATGTGAACTTGCAGTAAATGTTACAATCACAAATAGCATAAATTTTTCGTTACAATCAATTTTTTTATGTAATTTTCGTTGATTACACTAGAGTCAAATTATAAAAAAAAAAAAAAAATCACTTACGCAAGTTGTTGAAGTCCCAACACGCGAGGAAAAAGTACTAGACCTTATCTTTACCAATATTGAGGAGTTCTATAATCCCCCCTACACTCTCCCCGCTATTGGTATGAGTGACCACCTTACTGTGATATGGAAGCCTAGCAAAAAAACTCCTAACGGATCCCAGTCAGTGGTGAAATACCGCCCGCATACTCAAGAACCACTCCAGAGTTACCGAGAGTGGCTAGCTAGGAAAAACTGGTCGAAAGTCCTTACTATGAAGAACGGCAACAATATGATGCAAGAGGTCACTGCTCAGCTTTTCCATGAATATAAAGTAATATTTCCCGAAAAGACAATCCTGGTCAAGTCACAAAATAAGCCGTGGGTGACGTGGATTAAGGATCTAATCAAATCGAGACATGAGCTCTATAAGTTGGGATATCAAGATGAGACTAAAAAAATGCGCAACGTCATATGTCTCAAAATAAAGAAATATAAAAAGGAATTTGGTGCTCAAGTGGTTAACAAGTTTTGGAAGTCTAACCCCTCTAGATTCCACCAGAAGGTCCAGGAGATTATGGGACGGACTCGAAAGCAGCTGACAATCTACGGCTCTGATGGTGAACCTCTGAGTGCTGATATGATCAACACACATTTTTCAAATATTTGTCGCACACACCCACCTCTTGACGAGCTACCTGAAAATGGACCCATTGAAGAAATTCCGATCATTCGCCCCCATGAAGTATGCGAAAAGCACAAACGCCTGGACCTCAGGAAGAGTAATTACCCACTAGAAATTCCTATTGAGTTGATAGCTCATTGCTCTGAGGAGCTTAGTCCTATTTTGGCTGCCTGTTTCAACCAATGTCTAATAGATGGTACATTCCCGGATTGCTTAAAGACAGCCTATATAACTCCCATTCCTAAAATAAAAAAAAAAACCTCTCACATGTCATGTGATGGTCATGTGATTTATGATTAATTGAACTTACATTCAAGTTAGGACTAAAGAAACCCAGAAAACAAAGATGAAATTAGGTATAAAAAAGACAAAAAAGCAAGAATGTCAAGTGTTATGAACTCAATTTAAAAGATAAGTCGCACATGGCAAATAATTGCTTACTAATGTTATGAACTATAAAATCAGGCATATATCTCAATTTAAGTCACTTAATGTCAACAACAAAGAAAAAAATGGCAAAGAAACAAAGTTTGACATAGCGATTATACTCAGAAAAATCAAAACTTCCAAGATATGTAACCCTTAGTGGGGTCCTTAACCTACATGGCCTTGTGGATATTGGCCCTTTTTTAAGCAAATGCTTGAAACGCAAACTTCAACAGAACAGTCTGTCATTTTACATCGTCTTTCAAACTAGAATTATGAACTACTTTTTATACAGTATAAGACGATGCATTCAAACGAAATAATATTTCATATGATAACCACTCACAACTATTACCTTATTTAATACTCAACAACCAAACATAGCATAGGAAAGCCACCATCGGAAAATAAGCCAAGATGTAATGCAACACTATTCGACGAAGATTATAAAAATTTGGATGCTTTGGTTTATGTGGGACCAGAGCCGCATGTGATTTATGATTAATTGAACTTACAGCTAACGGGCGTAACTTAGGAATATAACATGAGAGAACATTCTAAGAAACCATAAACACCAACTATTGAGCCAGGATGTATAGTCGTCACGAAGATAACTTGACTTATAACGCTTCAAACTTTCAGTAAGTCAGCTGACTAATTATTTCTGTTGCGTTCTCTTGCGCTGTCTCTCTTTAATTTTTTTTGGGAGGGGGGGGGAATGAGTGAATTCATTCAAGTTAGGACTAAAGAAACACAGAAACAAAGATGAAGTTAGGTATAAAAAAGACAAAAAAGCAAGAATGCCAAGTGTTATGAAGTCAGTTTAAAAGATAAGTCGTAAATGGCAAATAATTGCTTACTAATGTTATGAACTATAAAATCTGGCATATACCTCAATATAAGTCACTTAATGTCAACAACAAAGAAAAAAGCTGGCAAAAGTTTGACATAGCAATTATACTCAGAAAAATCAAAACTTCAAAGATATGTAACCCTTAGTGGGGTCCTTAACCTACACGGCCTTATGGATATTGGCCCTTTTTTAAGCAAATGCATTAAACACAAACTTCAATAGAAAAGTTTTTCATTTTACATCGTCTTTCAAACTAGAATAATGAACTGCTTTTTATTCAGTATAAGACGACGCATTCAAATGAAATAATATTTCATATGATAAGCCCTCACAACTATTACCTTATTTAATACTATATAACCAAACATAGCATAGGACAGCCACCATCGGAAAATAAGCCAAGATGTAATGCAACACTATTCGACGAAGGTTCTAAAAATTTGGATGCTTCGGTTTATGTTGGACCAGAGCCTTTTTCAGTACAGATAACTACCGAACTTTGAAGTAACTATATCACATGTCATGTGACGGTGACGGGGTCACGGAAAAAAAAAACAAGAAGTTGTCTCAAAAGCTAAGCTTGACTCAGGATATGAGAGCCCAAAATAGAGAAAAACCCGTGGATTGGAAATATGCCAAATTTGGACAAAACACGCTGGTGCTGCTGTAACTTTTGAGATGGCTTTACTGTGTGTTTTGTTCTGACAGTCTGTCTTTCTGTGTCTTGGATCTGTTTCTGTCATGTCTGAGCCGGCTGACGTTGATGTTACGTCTCAGGAGATGGGATCACGACAATCAAACTTTCGATCTTTTGGATCAAACGTTGACAAAGGCAAGATCTTTGACAAAGAACAAAAAAGACTCAGTCACAAATCCGGATTTTTGCATTAGAACTGAATGATCGTGACGAGGAGAGAAGAAAAAAGGCCATGACTCGTGCTGAAGAATTACAGAAGCTATTAGACCCAAGCATTGCAAAACTGACATCGAAAACAACGGAAAGTGGAATTCGTCAGGAGTTTCACAATGCAATAGAAAGGTATGATAATTTTATTAAATTATACAGAAAGGGTTCTTAAAGTTGAATAATATAAATTGATGTTCGTTAGCCATTTTTCGCCATTCACAAGTAATATACATAAGAACAGAAAATAATCATTCAATTCAATCCGAATATGAAGTAATATTAAAAGCATTAGGGGTAATTTTAAGCCAGAATTGGGGATCTCGCGACTCAAAGTGTGCCTTAAATTCATTGTCGCTGCTTGATGAGCTGCTTAGACTCAATAGTAAGCCTAAAAACTCCCAAGAAAGAGGTGCTCGCAAGGAGACTTAGACACACTTCTAAGAACCTAAAAACTGCTTAAAACCTTAAGGTTGTTATAGGTGCCTGGACATGTCAGAATTTGGGACAATGAAATGGCAGATACGGGAGCTAATTATTCAGCTACAGCAATGCAAAAAAAACTAGGAGTTATTAAATATTAAAAAAGATTCATGATGAAACTACCAAAGCCACTGTCAGTATTTACTAGACACAAAAATGCATCAAAGACGTGGCTCAGAGAAGTGGTTACAAGGAATCAGAAAGATCTGTTTGCTACACTATAATAGTAAAAAGTGTGCCTTAGATTCATTGTCACTACTATTTGAGCTTCTTAGACTCTATAGTAAGAAATCAAGTTGAATTGAAAATTCAAGTATTTTGCAGTAGGCATCAAAACATGTCTAATTGTAGAAAGAAAAAGCCAAGACAGATAGTAGAAGTAATTGAGAGGCAAATGTTTAAATGGCTGCACGGGTAAATGGCGGGAGTAAGTATGACTCTCTTATTTGACAAATACTTGTTTGTTGGTTTTTGGAAAGGCACACCAGCCTGCCTAGAGTCTCAGGCAGGTTGACCAAGAATTTAAAATTGACATAGGGCCGTTAGATTGCCTGGAATGAGAGGCAAACAAGGCATGCCCGTCTATGGTCTTAAGAAGGTTGGCCAAGAATCAGAAGCAGGGGAGGAGTACAACCCTTCCCTACCTCCCCCCCCCCCCACTTTTTGAAAATTGGTAAAAAATTTCCCCGAGGGCGACAATTTTTGAAGAAAATTTGCGGAATTCCTGATTTCTGCAGAAAGCTGAAAAAGGTAGCAAAGTTGTCTACCTTCAGGCAAACAACCAAAAAAGTAAAACTACCCTTCCAAAAAGTGTTAGTTCATTAGATAAGATATTTATTTCAAAAAGATCACTGTCACAAGCCCACAAAGGGCCGAATTTGGACTTCGGAGTCGACATTATAAATGCTTACACTAAAACTGGCAAAAATGCAAAAAACAACAATGAAATAGAAACATTATTATGAACAATCATTCAACAGTCAATAATTAAAACTGTAAAAAGTCAATTGAAAGTTAAAAAGATAAAAACTGGTAAAACTAAACTTACACAAATACGAATCGGAAAAAGAATTAGAACGGACATAAAAAAAGGAAGGGGGGGGGGAATAAGCGAATAAACACAAAAAAAAGAGCGGGACATAAATGCATATAAAATAAAAGGGACACTAAGAAAGTGTCAATAATCCAACTACAGTAAGTCAATAAAATAGTTAAAAAATAAAAACTGGTCAAGAAGGGGGGGACAAAAAAGGGGGGAAAACAGAAACTATTGAGACATTTTATTCATTTTTTCTGTAATAAAGGGGACAAAAGTTCTTTTGTATCTCGAAGTAACGCAGTGATTAAGGGAAAAAACAGGGATGGGCTCAGAAACAGCTCGAGGCGGCCGTAATCTGGATGGGGAGTGACGTTTGGGGAAAATACTTACCGTCCGAGGGTTTGTTATGGAATTTTTTGCAAAACGGAGACACAAATTATTTCTTTGTCTCTCGAGGGTCGCTAGTTTTGAAATATTTAACAAATATAAATATGGTATCTTGCCCTCTTTAAAAATAATTCTTAGAGCTCTCTTTTGGACATTTTTAATTTTTTGTGTTGCTTCAGTTGAGAGGCCAGGGTGCCACACAGGACAAGCATACTCTAATATGGGACGCACAAAAGAAATTTATACTTGTAGTAAATGTGATTGGGGACAACTAAACTTATTTAAAAGTTTTAGGAGGGAAAGCGAAGAGTTCGCTTCTCCTAGGATATTATTTATATGGGTATCCCATTTCAAATTGGAAGAAATTGTAACACCGAGGAGTTTAAGTGATGTAACAGTGGCTTCAGGAGGAATAGGAGCAAGAAAAAGGGGAGGGGATTTAAGGAAACTTACTGAGACTATTGCGGATTTAGAAGGGTTAAATGTCATGTCAAGGGAAGAGGCCTCACAGGCAATATCTTGGAGTATGCCCATTGGGTTGCTAAACATGTTTTTATGACAAATCTCTAAAACTGTCAAGTCATCGACAAATTTCCACCATTTGTCATAAAGGGTTGAAAGGCTGTTAATCATAAGAGAAAAAAGGAGAGGGCCTAGAATAGTCCCCTGAGGAATGCCATTAAATATGGGGAGATGATCTGAGAAACAATTTAGATATTTAACTGCTTGAGATCTATTAGAGAGAAAAGAGGCAACGAGCTTAACAAGGACAGTTTCAATGTGGAATTCCTTTATAAGTTTATCTATGAGTAAATTTTGGTTAATCAAATCGAAAGCTCTTTGAAGATCAATAGAAATCAGATTAAGCCAACTGTTATTCAAGTAATTTACACATGGTATCAACAAGATAGATCAGGTAATGAGAGGTTGAAGTGGATTTGTGATTACCAAAATGTCTAATATAAATAAGGGTGAGAACTTCTGCCTTGAGCCAAGTCTGCGAGAAAAGTTTCATACAATTTTGAGAGAATTCAGATTAGCCTAATAGGACAAATGCCATAAAAACCATGAGTTCCATTTTTATTTTTGATTGGGGTAATAAAGCCTTGTTTCCAATATTGAGGGAACTGTCCAGATTTGGTAATTTAATTAAACAGGGTGGATAGGGGTTTTGAAAGGTAATCACTGAAAGCTTTAGTCAGAGGAACAGGAATATCTAAAAGGCAAATGTTTGATCGTTTTAGTTTTTCAATTTTTTTTTACAACATCGAATACAGAAACGTGTGGGAAGGAAAGAAGATCTAGAACGCTCAGAAATGTCTAAAGTAGTAATAAGAGATTCCTGGATAATATAAGCCAGACACTTGTTGAGGTAGCTTGTTCTGGCTTATGGAAGTTCATTTATATTAAAATTTTGCCGTTATTGATTCTTGTCAGTAAGTTTTTTAATTTCAGAGTACCAGTTCTTTGGTTTATCATGGCACAAGTATTTAATTTTATTTTTATAGTAGGCTTGGGCAGCTTTTATAGTAGCTTTTATAATTTGACTTTTTAATTCCTTTCTTCACTTATTTGCTTCAGCTAAATTACCCCTGTTAAATAAGCTTATTTTCGTGCGGATTAACATTTTTATGTGGTTGTTTATGGTTTATCACTGGAGCATTTTCTGATTTTTTTTTTCTGGGAAACATAATGAGTTGGAATCAATTAGTTTTTTGTGAAAAATCAAAATTCTGTCATCAAGGTTATTTGAATTATAAAGGTCTGACCAACTTTCACTGGTCAGCCATGATCCAAAAGAAAAAAGACCTGTGTCACTGAGGGGACGGCAAACCCCAATGGAAGTGAGAAAGGAATGTTCAATGGCTGAAGAGGGAGAAAAAAGAAGACAATAGTGGTAACTGCCTCATAATGGTGGCAGCGCTTGCGGGGAGTTGTAATACTTACTCATGTTTGAACAAAGGACATCCAGAAAGGTGTTGCCTTTTGTTGAAGATATTTTAACCAGTTGTTTAATATTGAGAGGTGCAGATAGAGTCTATCCTCAGGTCATTTGCATCACCAAGTAAGCAAATACCAGCGTTCGGATACTTTGATAACAAAAAGTCAGCACTTATAAGAAATTGTTGTATAAATTTACGTTTCAGGTCAATACTTTGGTTAGGGGAATGATAAAAGACGGTGGTTACAATTAAATTGAAAAGGCGGGGAAGTACTTTCGGTCTAAGGCTCAGCCATAGAATTTCATCATAATCTGAGAAGTTGGGGGTGGGGATGAGTTTAGGTTGCAGGTTATCTCGGACGAAAAATAATATACCACCCCCTTTTTCTCCCGAGAGGGAGATCGGGAGGGCGAAGTTTTATAAACTGAGTCTAATTGCTAATTTTTAGGAAATCTGGGTTCTGGGACTAAACCTCTGTCACAGGAATAATATTAATTTTATGAATTTCAGAGATACCCTCGAGTTCGGTAATTTTATCGAAATTCAGGCTCTCAGCATTGGTAAGTAGGAAAGTTGGAAATTTGAACCGATTTGGGTATTGGGATTTTTTCTCAATTCGAGATAGAGTTCTTTGGGGTTGAAGTTTATGAGGAGGATGCTGTGGGTAAGGGGGTAATTTTGAGGCATTATTAAAAGGCGGGACTTGACCGGGCTTGAGAGAAAACGAGAACAGCGGACAAATTATGGGAATATTATTAAGTTGGGATGGAACTACGGTGAAATTCGTCTTACTATTGGAAATTTTAGAAACTCTGCATGGAGGTGTTACTTGTGGATCATTCTGCCTGCTTACTCTTAAACCAGAGTCATACTGGTAGGGTAGCCAGGGGGATTACGTTGAAACTTATTGAATGGTTATTTTAGAGCCAAAGTCATGGACAATCTTGCCAGTACTGTTACCATGTCTTCAAATAGCCTCTTCAGGCTATTTCTCTTCCTCAAATAGGCATACAATTATGCCTCTTCAAATAGGCATACAATTGACCTGGATATAATTTGGGAAGATCTCAAATCTGGAATGGAAGAAATTTATTATACACAGAACATATCCAAGGAAAGATGGATGAAAATGTATACAGAAGTGGTTTTAGTATTAGAGTAGAAAAAAAATGGATGTAGAAAACAGTGGTGTAGATTTGCGGAACCATAAAAGGTAAAATCGCAACAAAAGAATAACTTTAAAAACCAAAAGGAGCAGAAATAAATTCATGTAATAATTCAAATCTAAAGTGGACATAAATTATTACAAGGAAAAGAGGAGCACTTTTTAACTTGATTGTTTCAATGCAAAAGGGAATTATGGTCTTGTTTGTCACATTGCCGGTCAGATTCTTCACCCTCCAAGAGTGATAAAAAACGCTGGTTACTATGTGCGCAGAAATGAACATGTGCTAATTTTTGACACAAATTTGGAGAAGAATGAAGACCAGGTTGTTGCCTGGCTTCAAAATGCCTGAGGGCCTATTTTTTTTATTTGCTGTTTGCTTTCTTGTTCTTGTTTTATATTTTTCAGCATATGGGCCCAACTAATAGGCTCTTTAAAATTCCTTTTCCAAATTTCTACTAGATGTTTACTACCTTTTTTGAAAAATATTTCTAATTTGCCGGGTAAAATTGTTTTAATTTTTAATGGAGTTAATTTATTAGTGTTTTCTTCTAATCTTTGTCTATTTTCTCTTTTAAGAATGAAATTTGTATCTTTGCCCCATAGATTACATTCTGACATTGTCGATATAACTAGTGAAAAATTTGGTATTTCTCTGTCTTGAACACAAGTTCCATCTAGTGTAACATTATTTGAAACTAATATTTCTGATACGCTTACTTTTATAATTCCTTCAGTTGTTTCTGAAGGTTTAGAGACTTCCCAATGGCATGTTTTTTGAATGCCTTGTCAATCTTCTAGAATTATGTTTTCCCGGCAATTTAAACTATTCCCATTTTGTGTCCTTTTTAGTCCTTTTTTGGTCAGTTCTAGTTTAAAAATACCATTTTCTAAAACATCCATGACCCAAATTTTTTCTAGAAAAATTATTCTTTCTCGGTTGTTTTCTACTAGTATATACGCGGAAGTTGATGGCATGGTGATTACTACTCCCTCTAGGCCCCCTGTTGCCATGGAAAAGTTTGATACATTGTAAATACGCTATTTTTCTGAACCAGGGGTATTTTTACGTTAATTAGGAGGTTTCCCGCTAATATAAAATAAGACGCTTTTAATAGCTTAGCATACCAGCTTAAGGGGTCTATCGGGTCTAACCCCAAAGTTAATTCTTAGTACCCTTCCTTTAATACAAAATACTGTATGTTTTGCAATATCTCTTTTAACTCCTTTGGAGGCAACAGAAGTTTCGGAATCTGTCTTAACTCTAATAACCCTAATGCTCTCTGAACTTCTATTGTATGATTACTTAAAATTTGTAAATGTGTCATTAGGTCTATCGAACTTGTGGCTAAATTTTCTCTAACATGGTTTATCTTCTTTACTTCCATTGATCAATAAATTCTCTATTCTACTGAATATATTGTAAATTTCCCCTAGAGTCCAATTTAAACTGGAGATTTTTTCATTCTGTGCTAGCCATAACGATTTTTTTTTCTTTTTCAATATGAAAATATGTTTTGCTAGATATTTTTGTCTTTTCTTCTTCCGGGATATTGGCATGAATTATTTCCAAATAATATTTTTGTATATCTTCGAAAGCTATATTCGTTTTATTTTGTTCTTCTATTAGTGATTGAACAATAACATTTGTACGATGTTTCGTCGCATGCATTATCGCTTCTACATGTCTGTTTATTGCGTACAATTTTGCAAGCACCGATTGCTCGAAGCTATGGGATATATTTGCAATTTTTCATATCTGGTTTTTCGCGAAATTATTTTTTCTTCTCGGTTACTAGTTTTCAACAAAAAGGCTTCGATTATCTTTTGATAAGAGTCCCTTTTTAGTCTTATGGTATCTAGCATTCTTTGTAAATTTTCTAAACCTATTTCAAAATGGAGTTGCCATTAATTCTCTACAATTATCACCTGGCGTATTTGCATTATAGTTCATCCGTCAACTACTTGTACTTTCTCAATCTCTAATTTTGTTTTGTCATCTTAGCACTTTCTCCCAAGAATAATATCGATAAAACAGCCAACCAGTAAAACTTCCACATTGTCTACAAGAACAAATTGATATTACCCTATGTCCCTCCGTATTTTTATAAAGTTTTTTTTTCCTCCCGCAATATGCTGTCTTACGCTTTACAGGGCTCTCCAGCATATTATGGGTTCTAAACATCAATTTGGAAAATAAGTTCGTAGCCCTAATAATTCATTGGTTACTATTTTCCCGTTACTTTTGTATACTGTTTTCCTTAACGGGTCCAGACTGTGTCTCACTTCACAGGAGTGATTTGAAAGCCTGAGTATTCATTTTATATCACTTTTTTTAAACATATCTATCAGTTTCTTTGAATCTGCTTGTTCTTTTAAAACTTGTAACAATTCTTTGTTTTCTTTCATTATTTTTGTGTTGGTTTTTACCACCCTTTTTAACTTTTGCAAAAAATTAATATTAGGATATTTTCCTACCTCTGAGAGAATTCGAATTAAAATAGTTAACATGCATTCTTTTGAAAAGTCTACTGTCACTACGGGGTGGCACCTACTGGCTTTAATGAATTTGTTTAAACCCTCTTTGTCGCTTATTGGTGTTGAGAATTCGTGCGTCATACCCTAGAATTTTAGGTATTCACGTATAAATAAATTTTATCTATTCACGAATTTTTTTTTTTTAACGATATTCTGATTTCCACAAAATTGTGTGGTTTTCATCGCAGACACATATTCCTTATCTGTGGTATTTCACCAAAAATTAGTGCCTATTTCGTGCCAAAAGTTGTTTAGAGATAGGGGTTATCAGCACCTATTGTGGTTTCCCTATAATCTTTTATATTATTCGCGTCTGGTAATATCCTCAGTTTAATTTGCGCCTTAGTTTTATACAGTCACTGAGTGCAATTTGTCTCTTTCGTGATATTTTGACTATTACCCTGTTCTACAAGTTTATGGGTTTAGTGCCCGGCAAAATTGTTCGAACATGCTATTTTCCTAGCGTGTTCAAGAACTTTGCCGAACATTCAGCTCAAACCTCCTCCGATGTTTGACTTTTATTTCTGATCTATATTTGGTTTGCTTGGTGGATCCCCCCCAATGACAAGACGTTTAGCAGTTTTGTTTTAATGCCAATGGTCTTGTCATTGGTATCTTTCACCTGCAATGTCCTCACCCTGGTTATTTCTGTTAATGGTGTGTCGTGAATTGATTTACTGTGTGAAATTATTTATACCCGAGAGAACTATGTTTTACACTGTGCTATACTTTAAATTGTGACCCATTTTATCTACGGCTTCTTGTTTATATATACCGTCCTTATTGGTAAGTGTTTAATTTATTATATCTTCTACTATTTATAACAAGAATACAGCTAGCTTATACATGTAGTGCACTTAATGTAAACTCTTGCTGTTTTTCTTATTAATATTATTTTAAAATTCTTCAAAAACAATTTTTTTAAATTATCCCCCCAAAATATATTTTTTTTCAATATACATATCAAAAGAATCGCGTTTTAATGCTGATTCTAAATATGTATAATTCAATTAGTTTCACTACGCCCATTTAAAAGTTACTTGGCCTTACTTAATTTCTTTTATGAACTGAAATAATTTTTTTTGACAAGTCTTGTCAGTACACCATTCGCGAAGTTTTATTTCGTCCCGGAGACAAAATTTTTTCATAAAGCTATGATGTCACTTTAGATCGGAGCTCATTTCTTTTCTGGGAACTTACAAGTAATTAGGCTAAAAAAAAAAAATTTTTAGTTTCTTTTCTACGTGCCGGTAATAATTTTTACTGGCGATAATTATTTGAAGGAAAACTTTGATGTTATTTACATACCGATTAAAAGAAGGAAAATATAGATATTTCTTTAGAGTCTCTTTACTCGTTTTATTTTTATTTATATTTTTCCGTTATCATTATTTTATTCAAATATTAATCGACTGGGGGCTACGCTTGCTTTGCCTTTCTCCGTTTCCTGGTCCAAATTTTGGACTCCAAATTTTTGCTTCTCTTCTTTATATTATTTGCAAGTTTTTCTGTGGTCTCTATAGTGTGGTTTACACGGCTTTGAATCCGAGCGCGGTTTTGTTGTCTCGTCAAATATCTTTAATCTTTGTTTCTCTTTATGTTTGGCCTTTTTCATAAGTGATTTAGCTACTTGTGTTGCTGACAAAGGAACTTGTGCTACTGACAAAGGAACTTGTTGCTGTCCCTCTGGTTTCTTTACTTTTCTCCATAATTTCTCTCTTAAAGAGGGTTTTCTTAACGATGGCCCAGGTTTAGTGATATCGGTTTCTGTAGAAGAACTATAAGTGTTAAATTCTATTAGCTCGCGTCTGGTAGATGGTGTTTGTTCCAAAAGCCATTTTTGTATTAAGACTGTAGGTGAGTCTAGTCTAGGAAAATCAGATAATTCATTGGTTCCATCCAATTTTTCTTCCTCTGTGGATGTTACATTTAGTTCATCATGTTTTAAACCCGTATGTTGTGTTTGATGTTCTTCATCACTAGTATCCGATGAGCATCGATTATTTTCCCTTTTTTCTTGTTTGTAGCCAAGACTGGGCTAAATACTCCTTCCACTCCTCCCAAACTCTGTGCCCATTAAAAAAGTCATTAAATTCATACGGGGTTCCGATAATTACTGGTGAATTTGTGTCTTCTATTTTTTCGCCTGAAAGAATAGGCTCTGTTTTCCATGGTTGTGAAAAATATCCTTTTTTATTCTATTATGGTGTACTACTTCTTCCTTTTCCTTATACTGATGCTTTAGAACATATGTTAAGTTATTTGGTAGAATTTTTACAATTCTGCAGGGCCGATCCCATTTCGGTTTTAACTTTTTTGTCCCTTCCAGGTTGGTTTTGTACACTTAAACCAAGTCTCCTAAACAGTAATTTGTTTTATTTTTGCTTGTTCGGTCATATTTTTCTTTTTGTTCTGTTTTAGCACCTTCCAGATTATCTTTAACTTATTCAATAGCTTTTTTCATTCGAATCACCATTTCTTACTTATATAGGTCTAGCTTGTAATATATTCTATCATTTTGTATTTCATCTAAACAAATTCTGGGATCTCTTAGATATTGCAAAAAAACGACGTTTCTTTTAAGGAACGTGAAAAAGCCGTATTTATTGCAAAGACTACAAATGGTAAATGTTCATTCAAATTTTCATTGTCCTCTCTTGCATATATTCCCAGCATGTAAGCTAATTCCCTATGTTTACGTTCAACCTTTCCATTAGCTGCGGCCATATAAGACGATGTAAACCATCGTCTCACACCCAGATATTCTGTAATTTCGTCTAATAATTTGGCTGTAAAGCATGGCCCATTGTCGCTAAGTAAAACTCTAGGAAAAATTCCGTGTTCCAAGAATAGGCGATTGACCAAAACTTTCGCAATGGTTTTTGTCTTTTCGTCTTTAATTCGAAAAGCGTATAAGTATAAGTTAAAATGGTAGACTACGGTTAGTACGCACCTGTTTCCTTTCCTCGAAATTGGTAAACTTCCTCCTGTTCCCCAAATGTCTATTGACATTAATTCTCCTACCCCTGAAGGGGTAGGGTAGACCTAATGGGTCCTTGGTGGCGACTTTTGTTTCGCAAACACTTGGCAGCTTTGTATGAAAGCTTTTACTTTTGAGTACATTTTTGGAAAATAAATCTTTCCCTTTAGCCTCCCCATAGTTTTTGCTTCTCCCATGTGACAGCCAATCGTTGCATGTGCCATCTGTAAAATTTCTCCTTCAAGTGATTTTGGAATTACTGGAATAATTTTTAAGTTATTTTTTCTATATTCTTGCGATTGTCTATGATATCTTACCAAAAGATTTTTACTTTCGTCAAGATCAATATTATCTAAGTCCTTTAAAAAATGTTTAAAGCGTTCTGGCAGTTCCGTTCCTTTTGATAAAAAGGATTTCATCGCTAAACAAAAATCATCTTTATCTTGATAATTCGAAATATTCCAATTAGACGTTACTTCCAGCCCTTTCATTTTGTTTTGAATGGCTGTTATCAAATTTATATCCGTATCTACGTTTCGTGACAAAAAATTTGGTAACTGGTTTGTGCTGTCATTTATGTATATTGGGGTGTATTAATATGCTTTGAGACACAATATCCACCGTGTCAGTTGGGTTGAAGTACTTTGCATTGTATGTAGCTATATTAATGATTTTTGGTCTACGCGTAAAATGAATTTTTTCCAAGTAAAATTGTCAAAAATATTCTGCAAAAACTACAACTGCCAAACATTCCCTCTCAACTGTCGAATATTTTCTTTCTGCCTCCAACAGTGACCTGCTGGTTTATTGAACTATTGATTCTACTCCTTCAGAATTTATAATTAATAATATTGATCCAATACCTTAACCCGAAGCATCTTTTTGCGAACAGTAGTATTGTGACAAATCCGGTGGTTTAAGTATTGGTGCCAGTAATAATTGTCTTTTTAGTTCATTTAGTGCGTTTTTTGCGTCCGCTGGATCTTCGAGTTTACCTGATTTCTTTAAAAAGTTTGTCAAAAGTTGTGCTATTTTTGCATAATTTTTAATATATCTTCTGAAATAGCTTAAAAACCCCTACAAAAATCTGCCGCCCTTTCTATATTTGGCAGGCCTTAGGTTTTCTGTTACCGTACATTTTTCTGGATTTGGTGAAATTGTACATTGGTTTATGAGATGTTAAAGGAAAGATAGTCTTAGTACCATTGTTACAAGATATTCTAGATTTAATTTTAAGCCTGCCTTTTTAAACTTTTCCAGTATTTTTCTAAGTCCGACCAAGTGGTCTTCCAGGTTTTCATTAAGCAGAATTACATCATCTAAATAAGCCAAGGTATCTTTTTTCTTTCCTGGTTCGTTATCTTTTAACACCAAATTCATTAGTCGACTAAAACAATTTGGACTAAATGATATATAATAAGATAATAGAGTGGCGCGCCACTCTAAGTGAACCTAGATCAACCCAACTTTTTGGATATCTCTCTCACTATGACTCTGTTTGTGTGTCGTGTCAAATTTTGACTGCACGATTTCGGAAAAAAGAGGTGCGACAAGTGGCGTAGTTACCATCCAATCTTTTTGGTCACTTAAAAATGGCACTAAAACTTTTAATTTCCAGTCAAATGAGCCCTCTTACGATATTTTAGTACCACTAGGTCGATAGACCAAAAATATTTTGAAACAAAATTTTATTAACACATTCTACACTGTGAGCAGTGTAAAAACAAATCCTTTTGATATTATTTGAAGAAATCATTACATAAAAATTAAATTAAAAACAGAAACATATTTTTCCAATTGAAAGTAAGGAGCAATATTAGAACTTAAAACGAATGAAAATTATTACGTATATGAACGAGATTGCACCGCTTCTCAACACCTCACTCTTTGCGCTAAAATCTTGGTACTCTTAAAAGAGCTTCTTATTGTTCTAATTAAACGAACCTTGTGTTTCAGGAGTCGTTCTTAAGGAATTGGAACAAAATTCAAGCTTTAGTGAAAAGAGTGAGGTCACGAGAGGGGAATCCCCTTCGTATACGTAATAATTCTCATCGTTTTAAGTTTTTATTTTGCTCCTTGCCTTCAGTTGAAAAAACTTTTTTTATTTATTGTATTATAGTTTTCCAAATAATGCCAGTAAATCTAGCCCAACCTCCTCGGAGAAATCCCTCCCTCCCCCTCCAAAAAAAAAATGTATGTTCATTTTGGGTTTCATTTATTTATTGATGCTGATTTGTGACAGTTTCAAGATTGGTAGATTATTTGATGTTATTTTTGCTAATTTTTTGTTTAATGGAGTTCTTTACTTTTATTTGAAAAACTTATTTTGTGGAAAAAGAGTTTTTTTTTTTTTCTAATTAAGAATGAAAATCCTTTTGTGGGAATAACTTATGTTTTTGCAAGGAAGGTCATTTTTGTAATGAGACCCAGAAAGCGTTTGATTTGTATTTTTTCAGTAAAGTGCAAATTTTGTTCGTGTCTTGGGAAGGCATAGGGGTTTTGTGCCCAACTTATGTCCCCTTTTTATGTTGTTTTTTAAACATTTGTTAATGTATATATTATTTTTTTTTTTCAGTTTTACCAGTTTTTATCTTTTTAACTAGTTGGCATTTTGCAGATTTTAATATAACTGACAAAGGAATCATATAGCATTCCGATATTTATTTATTTATTTTTTTTTGCAATAACTGAATTTTGTTTCTGAACTATTACATTTTTATCCTATTTTGTTTTATTTCATTAGCATTAACCGAACTTTACTTCTTGTATGGTTTACAGCTAATAGAACAGTACCGTAGAATTTTACTAAACTTTTTTATATTTATAAAAATGTATCTTAAAAATTTTGGGGAACATAAGACACATATCAAATGATATTAACATTTTGATTACTAAATAACAGTATATGTATATTAAACTATTTCCGTATTGTGTTGTGCGTCTACAAGAGGTGACTTCAGGAAAGAGTCTTTTACTTACTTACAACTTTTTCATAGTTCCTTGAATGAAATTTCCGTGTTGTGTATCAAAGAGATGAAAACAATAAGGAGTTTGTTACTTACTTGTGATTTTGTCATAATTTCTTGAATGAAGTATCTGTACTGTATATCCAAGAGGTGAAATCAATAAAGAGTTTGTTACTTACTTACATATATTTTCATCATTTCTTGAATGAAATTTTCGTATTGTGTATCCAAGAGTTGATTTCAAGAAAGAAATTGTTACTTACTGAGAATTTTTTCATAATTTCTTGAATTAGATTTCTACATTGTGTATCTAAGTCGTGTAAACAATAAAGAGTTTGTTACTTACTTAGAATTTTTTCATAAGTTCATGAATGAAATGTCTTTGTTTATACAGCAGGTGAATTCAAGAAAGAATTTGCTACTTACTTACAATTTTTTCATAATTTCTTTAATGAAATTTCAGTATTGTGTATTCAAGAGGTGACTTCAAGAAAGAATTTGTTACTTACTTACTTACAATTTTTTCATAGTTTCTTAAATGAAGTTTCTGCATTGTGTATCCAAGAGGTGACTTCAGGAAAGACTTTGTTACTTGCTTACAATTGAACTATTCTAAAGAATAAAGACAGGTTAAGCTTAAAGATATTTATTGCTTAAACGTATTAACAGAATTTTTTTTTTTAGAAAAAAAAACACAAAAACAAATGTTTAAATAAAAATAGTACTTAGAGTTCACTCTTAAACATCCACAAACGATGATCCCATAATATAGAATAGTTTTTACCATGTCTTATGGATTTATCACGATCAGGTATGTTCTTAGGTATCCACTGTGCGAAGAACCTAACCTCGTCTGCAGGACGGTGATAACCCCCTTCAAATTTAGGACACTTAAACTATTCTAGATTGAAAAGTGGAATCCTAGGGTCACACTTTTGAATTAAAACTTTATCTGTAGGTACATTGCCCTTTACGTAGAGCGCTTCAACCCCGAAAAAGCTGCAAATTTCACTGACTTCCTCCTGAACATTTCTCAGCTCCTGACCAGCATTATTAAGTGGTGTAATCACTCTATCATAGAATCCCAGTCTGTTTATATGACGTAATGTAGTACTCCATAAGCTTTTATCATACTCAAACATGTTATAGTTCACTATCCAATGATAACAGTCAATTTCTTCAAGTTCCATAGACAATAATAAAAATGCACATTCAAATATAACACCACAAGATGATTTTTTCAAACCGATAAATTCTGTGTCATACAGTCCTATCATCTTGGAAGTTATTAATGTAGTTGTTAAGTAGAAAAAGAATACCAGTGTGAAAGCCACATTGTGTCTCTGACCAATCACAGAGTACAATTGTTAGAGCCGTAATCATATTTTTTAATTTAAAGATACTTAAAAAAAAAATAAAGTTTAATAATTTCTAATTTAAAAAAAAAATAGTTTGTTTTTATGAAAAAAAAAATATTGAATTAGAACCATCAGTCCTCATTATTATGAGTATCCAAAACTGGACTTAAGTTTCACATTTGAACCAGAGAATGGACCTTAGTTTCACATTTAAACGAGAGAATTGTATTTTCCATAATTTTCTTACAGGAAACTAGAGTTTATGGTCAAAAACCCTTATTGGCACAGATTTTACAGAAATAGTTTATTTTTCGATCCATAACTGGACTTAAGTTTCACCTATGAACCAACGAATTGTATTTTCTATAATTTTCTTACAAAAAACTAGAGTTTACAGTCAAAAACCCTTACTAGCTTAGATTTTTCGCTAGCAACTTGCCCTCCACTATAACTTTGCTAATACATCCTTCTGCCAATCAACCCATCTCCCCCAAAACACTTTTCAGCCATTTCTTGTTAAAATTTTTTATTTTAAGTCATCCACACGGGTTTTTCGCTAGCAACTCGGCCTCCACTATAACTATGCTAATACATCCTTCTGCCAATCAATCCCATCTCCCCCAAAACACTTTTCAGTCATTTCTTGTTAAAAAATTTCTATTTCAAGTCATTCACACGGGTTTTTCCACATTTGAACCAGAGAATGGACCTAAGTTTCACATTTGAACGAGAGAATTGTATTTTACATAATTTTCTTACAGGAATCTAGAGTTTATGGTCAAAAACCCTTATTAGCTCAGATTTTACAGAAATAGTTTATGTTTCGATCCATACCTGGACTTAAGTTTCACCTATGAACCAACGAATTGTATTTTCCATAATTGTCTTACAAAAAACTAGAGTTTACGGTCAAAAACCCTTATTAGCTTAGATCTTTAGCTAGCAACTCGCCCTCCACTTTAACTTCGCTAATACATCCTTCTGCCAATCAACCCATCTCCCCCAAAACACTTTTCAGCCATATCTTGTTAAAATTTTTTATTTCAACTCATCCACACGGGGTTTTCGCTAGCAACTCGCCCTCAACTATAACTACGCTAATACATCCTTCTGCCAATCAACCCATCTCCCCTAAAACACTTTTCAGTCATTTCTTGTTAAAAAAAATTTATTTCAACTCATCCACACGGGTTTGGCTTTTGTGTGTGTGCCCCATTGTTTTTGTGTGGGTTCCATTGTAACTGAATCCCCGTGTAACTGAACCCCAAGCATCTGAATCCCTCGTGCAAGTGAGACCTCTTTAACTGAACCCTCATGCAAACAATTCTGAGTGTAGCCTACTATTCTTTAATTATCAGCATCATACATTTTGTTTAAATACTTATTTTTTTCATTTTCCAGATTCAAGATTTTTATGTAACACAAATGAATAGACAAGCTGAAGTATTTAAAACGAGCCAACATAGAGCTACGATCGCAATGAATGGTACTTGTTATCAGAAATCTCCAAAATTGACTCCCCCTCCCCCCTCTCCTGCCCCGCAGAAATGGGGGAACGAAGGGAACGTTAGATCCTATTTTAAATTGACAATACTTTTCAAACGTTACTTGTGTATTATACAGACCACATCGGAGAGGTAAAGCTAGGTCAAGTCACAATGTCATTCTATATTATTCTAATTTGGCTTTTGTGTGTACCCCATTGTTTTTGTGTGGGTTCCATTGTAACTGAATCCCCGTGTAACTGAACCCCAAGCAAGTGAACCCCCATGCATCTGAACCCTCGTGCAAGTGAGACCTCTTTAACTGAACCCTCATGCAAACAATTCTGAGTGTAGCCTACTATTCTTTAATTAGCAGCATCCTACATTTTGTTTAAATACTTATTTTTTCATTTTCCAGATTCAAGATTTTTATTTAACACAAATGAATAGACAAGCTGAAGTATTTAAAACGAGCCAACATAGAGCTACGATCGCAATGAATGGTACTTGTTATCAGAAATCTCCAAAATTGACTCCCCCACCCCCTCTCCAACCCACCCCAGCCCCTCAGAAATGGGGGAACGAAGGGAACGTTAGATCCAATTTTAAATTGACAATACTTTTCAAACGTTAATTGTGTATTATACAGACCACATCGGAGAGGTAAAGCAAGGTCAAGTCACAATGTCATTCTATATTACTTATATCCTCATTAAGGACATTCAGAGCAGAGTTACGCAAATGGAATACCATTTTTGCAAATTGAGTTAGTTTTATGCGAACGATAAAAGTTTTGGCAAATCGAGATAGCTTTACGCAAATGAAATGAAAATTACTCCTTCTATTTGAATCCAACTACTAATCAAGTTAGTGTGACCGCCGCTCTCTCTCAGCGTTTGACCCAAAAAAAATGGCTGTTACATCATAAAAACCCGTCTGCTAAGACAAGTACCGTTCGTAGTAATAGGTGACTGACCCTGGTAAGCCAATGTACCGGTTAAACTACACGCATATCCATTTGTAATTCAATGTGGGTCTTATATTCCCTATGGCCTTACTACTGTTAGGTACTGCAGCATTAGTTGTGAACCTGGTGGAAAAAAAACCGAGTGTATACGACATGCACCTTCGCCCACCTGAAAGCTTGTTTATGCTATTTTAATATCGTTTGCAGCAGCTCATTGCTGACAATTTTAGTAAAAGCTAAGTACCAGCACATAGTTTTGTGATTGTTTAATGTACTTTTCTTCATTACTGCTTGAAGAAAAAATGTGCTATTGAAGACTTAGAGCAGGGAAATTGGCAAACAATTTCCCAAAATAAGTTTTTACACATCTTGAAAACACATTTAGGCTTGTATTTTCCACAAATGTTCCATCACCCCTTTCCTCTGAAGGATATCCCATGCCCCTTGACTCCCTGAATGTGGAACCCTTCTTGCCTCCCCCCCCCCCCCAATAAAACACTTTAGCTGCGCTCCTGAAGACAACACATGTAAAAGGGCGCCAATCCATGAAATTCTTGGATGGGAACACTGTATATACATATAATTTATATACAGTGGATGGGGGTTAAGGCTTTTTTCCGTTTTTTCTCATAAGGATACAATCAAAGGCTTTTCAAAATCTGTGGGAGGAGGTAACTTTGACGTTTTTTCGATTTTTTACAAAGGTAATTTTATAATTTGATAATTCTTACAATCTCGGGGAGTGGAGCCAGAAAATATAGAGTTTCAACCCGAGGGGGGCGGGGCATTTTTTCAATAAATAGTATTTTTAAAATTGGCGCCGCTGCACTCACAAGTCACTGCTTTAGAAGATAATGAACTATAAATGGTGCAATTATATTGTCTGTGGCAAGCTTGGCTACTGCCTCTTCAGACGAATTATTTGAAAGTCAAATTCATCCAATTAGTTTGACCCACACAATTAAGTTGAAGATCAACTATTTGTAATGGATAAGTCTTGAGCGTAATTCATCTCAGTATGGGCGGATGCTTGTGTTTATCGAAGTGATAGTAGGGATTATTTGAGAACAATTAATCTACCTCTCAAGATGTTCTCTAACACCTAAAGCGTCCAAATATTTTTTATTTGCTGATTGCTATAATAAAATCAAAAATTTTACTAGATATAGAGTGGGTCCAAATTAGATTCAGCGAAAGACAGAATTATCTTTTTGATTTGCATTAATTTGCAAAAAAATGACAAAAAAGATTAAAAAATACATTGTCGAGCGAATCAGCAAGATAAAGGAATAGTTTCGTGAAAGTATGTGTTACAAATAGGTAACCGTATGGAAAGGAGGTTTACCTCTCCCACTTCGGAAGACCGAAAACCTAGAGACAGGGGTGTCAATTGGGGAATAGGAAAAAGGTTACTGCATTCCTATATTGTCAAAACCTGCCGTTATTTAGGTGTTTTAATATATAATAAAAAAAGCTGCCTCCTAAATTTTAAAAAATAATTTTTTCCATCTTCATTTAAAAAATAGTACAAAAAACATTTGCTCCCAATATATTTTCGTTAGTTGTTTCATATAGCCCTTCTTGGTCCCCAGCCCCTTAAGCTAAAATTCATCGTTCACATTGCCCATAAAAAGGTTTCCTGAAAGTTTCAACTTGATCCCCTAAGCCACTCACAAGATGTTGCAAATATCTTTTTGATAACCGGGCAAGACATATTGTCTTTTGATTTACCACGTTACTAAACTGAGTCCCTTAGCAGCTTATGGTGCTTAAACGCCAGAGCTGGCCGGAGATAAGAAATACGTCCAATGCCATCCCGAAGACGCAAACTTTAAGTCCCCCAGTCGCTCTCCCTTCCTTCAACTACAGTATCTTCAAATCCATGCTTCATTTCCACCCGCACCTCAAATATGCTTGTCCAATTTGGCAACCTGGTAATTATTTCCAGCGAAGAAATGGAAAAAATTGAATCTATCAAAAACAGAGCCTCGCTTATAATTTTCAAAGAAGCCATGGTGTCACACTCTCTGCTTCTAAGAAAAGCTAGGTGGGAAACCCTTGAGCGCCAGAAGGTTACGTTGTGTCTCTGTTTTGCAAAAAAAAATGTAATAACAAACCCTCTCAGGGAAAGCATTTTCCCCAAGCTTCACTCCCCGTCCAGATCACGGCCGCTTCTAGCTGTCTCTGAGCCCATTCCTATTTTGTAATCCATTCGCTGTTTTACCTCCGTGATATGAAAAAACCTTTGTCCCCTTCATTACGGACAGAATGAACAAAATTCCCCGTTAGTTTCTCCTTTTTTTGTTGGATGGTGATGCTGCCCAGGTTTTTTCATTTACTCGCTTATTTTGCCACCCCTGCCCTTTTTAGTGTCTCTTTTAAATTTTTTAGATGTACTCTTTCTCTCTTCTTTCTATTTTATTTGTTTATTCGCTTGCTTTGCTCCCCCCTTTTTGAGTTTTGATGTTATTTTTTTAACATGTATTTATTTATTGTTTAGTTTAGTTTAGTTTGAGTTGTTTTTCAACTTTTTAATTTGACATTTTAAAGTTGAATTATTGATTTACAAATGATTATTTATTCTGATCTCTTTTTCGTTGTCGTTTTTGGATTTTTTTGCCAGTGTTCCAGTTGATCTGTTTTTTCTTAATGATATTTTGACTCCGAAGTCTGAATTCGGCCCTTTGGGGCTTGTGATAGTGGTATTTTTTTTTAAATAAATACCTTTTTTTCATCATCCAAATTTTGCTCTGATATTGCATATGGTATTTTGATAATCTGGATGCACTTTGCGTCTTTTAATTTAGCTCTACCCTCCTAACCTGAGTCACAATTCCACTTCCGCTCGCCACTGTCTCGTAAAATCCTCTTTAAGTTTCAATTTCATAGCCACCCCAACTTGCTCCCACGGTATTGCAGATACGCTCATTTGATAAGCTGGCAACGTATAGTGTCATTTGATTTACATCAATAGTCAACTTTCCATAATTTATAAGTCTCCTCAGAGCTTATTGTACAAAAAATGCTAGTGCAACAGAAATTAAAGTTGTTTACTCCTATCTTCACAAAATATAAATTTCATTAACCCTCTCTTGGCACCGACAGGGGGGAGGGCAGGGGAAGCATGCCTTCCCCTGGAAGTTAGGGTCTATAAAGTAATTATAACGAAACCAAAGGAAAGATCAGAATAGGGAAAAAACCAGAAAAAATGTATGTTGCGCCATTTTTGGCTGCCTGCCAATAAATTTTGACCCTTAATAAGGAAAATATAAGTTCTAATTTGTGACTGAGTGACCCCTTTCTGGTTTTTCACCAACATTTTTTCTATTATTTGGTTTGAGCAACAAAAAAAAAAAATCAAATTCTTTATTGTAATGAATGGTAAGTAATTAACGATCCTTGCCAATAACGAAAGTATATGAGCCTAACTATTGATGACATTAACTCAACGAATCCGTTTTTTATGGTGATCTTAAATATGTATTTGCTTATTAGTAATTAGTGCAGTTATTAGTACGCAAGAAAGTTTGTATAATTATAGAAAACAACTTAAAAGGGGGCAGTTTCGGTAAAAATATGCCGTCCACTTTTGCTTGCATTGCAAGAGTACCCGTGAGCTGATATATGAAGCCACTATAATCAGAAATGTTTCCCCTGAACGGACACATTTTTTGTTTTATTATAATTTTTTTTCAATGACTGATTGTATGCATCTAGTTTTCATTTTGAAAAAAAGATTTAATCTATTACAGTTATAAAACATAAAGGTGAATATATTTATATTTTTTTTGTATTCAAAATTAAATTAAAAATATTGAATAAAAAATTGTATTTGATTTTCTTAATCTTAGTTTTAATTAAAACTTAAGACGAGCAGAAATTATTCTGTATATGAAAGGGGCTGTCCCCTCCTCAACGCATCGCTCTTTACGCTAAAGTTTGACTCTTTCTGACAACTCTATCTTATAAAACAGTAAAAAAAAACTTTGGCGTAAAGAGCGAGGCGTTGAGGATGGGACAGCCCCTTTCATATAAGGAATAATTTCTGTTCGTTTTAAGTTTTAATGCCACTCCTTACTTTCAGTTAAAAAATAACTTGTTGTTTTTATTTCAATTGATGAGATCAGTTTTATTGTTACTTGATCTGCGGTTACTGAGTGAATTTCTAAGCTACAAAAGTAAACTTCTTGTAGCGTTGGCCTCTGTGCAAAGTATCTAAGATATGGGCCCCCTTTCCTGATAGAGCATCTGACCTTACTATTTCAGATGGTATTCTGTTATGGTATAGTTCCTGATTTGTTCAGTACAGGAGTGATAACCGCGGTATTAAAAAAGGGAAAGCCCTTGGACCAATGTTCTTCTTTTAGGCCAATTACGGTGTTACCGATTTTGTGCAAAGTTTTTGAGTTACTAATGATTGACGAGATATCTAATAAGTGTTACTCACCGGATAGCCAATTCGACTTCAAGAAAGGAGTAGGCCACGACCATGCTCACCATTTGATTGCTAATTAACTTCTACATGCTTATGAAAATAAAGAGGTATTACATTTCGCTCGGTTAGACGCATGAGCTTTCGACACGGGTATACATCCGCATATCTTATTCACTGCTTATAAGCGCGGAGATAATGTTTCTGTCATCAAATTGATACGTAATCAGAGGCAACGCTATAGCGTTGCCTATAGTAAAGACCATACGGCTCCAATGTTTTATTATTTATTTTCTTATTATTTTTTTCCCCCAGGGGTACTTCATATGGAAGGGGTCGTCGTACAAACTTCAAAGTGGGGTCATTTGCAGGGTTGCCACCCTGACATGGAAGAATTTACTAAATTGGAGAGGAAAAATTTACTAGATCGCATCTGTTTTTACTAAATGCTGAAAAAAAAAATTTCTTTTCACTGAATTCATGGAAAATAAAAAAAAAATTTGTTTACTATAATTCATGACTTTTTACTAGTTTTTACTAGATTTCGAGAAATTTACAAGATCCTCTAAATTTACTAGATTTTTTTTACTAGATCTAGTAAAATCCTACTGACGGTGGCAACCCTGGTAATTTGATTGGAAAACGAGAGTTCTAGTGCCCTTTTTAAGGGTCAAAGGTGATTGGAAGTAGAGATGCCTCATGAGGTCCGACGAGTCACCCCTGCTGCCACCTACAACTTTTTTTTACATAATTTATGTCTGTTTGTTGTCAGTGAGAATGAAAAAACAGGAATTTTCTCACTTTGATGGATGTTTTCTTGGATGGTTATGGGTGTTGGTCAATTTATTTGATGTTTTTCATGGATGTCAACAGTAATTTATGTCTTTTTTATGTTTTTTGTCAGTGAAAATGGAAAAACAGTATTCTTCTCACTTTAAAAAACAGGAATTTTCTCACATTTATGGTTGTTTCTTGGACGGTTATGTGTGTTGGTCAATTTATTTGATGTTTTTCATGGATGTCAACATCAATTTATGTCTGTTTTATGGTTTTTGTCAGTGTGAATTTGAAAAACAGGAACTTTCTCACTTTCATGGATTATTGAGTCTAACGGGTACCGGAGTCAATGACCTAAATTTCCAACATGTCGATTTATTTGATGTTGTTGTTGTTTTGGTTATGTACACGCTCGAGGTGAATGTTATGATCCAGGAAAGAGTATTTGTTGTCGTTGTTTTTGGCCAAGTGCCCGCTAGGGGAGAATGTTATGATCCAGCAACAGTATTTTTTGTTGTATGCTCGAGGCAAATGTTATGAGTTTCAAGAAATAGGAAACAGTTAGATCACGTGTCTCCTTCTCAGCCAATCAGAGGGCTTGCTTACATATGATTTCCCCGTTACATAACAATTCGACCTTGAGATTTCGTTTATAACGGGCATGCAATGTGATTAAATTATCAGAAAGTATTTTGACACAGTGCAAACAACTAGAATGGATAATATTGACTCTTTAGAAGCCATGCCAACTTCAATTTGCAATGTAAGTACATTTTCATTTTTTATTTTCAAAATAAAATTATTTTCCTTGGTCACCCTCCAGTATATTCAGGCAAATCCCCCCCCACTCTAGTACAAACATCACTATACAATCTTTATACTCGATAGAAAAAATAAAAGGTGTTCTTTTTATTACCTAAACCCTCCTCGACCCCCCCCTGTTTTTATAATCAAATTCCCACAAATAGAAATAATTCTCTTTTCGTTAAATTTATGCAATTTTAAGTGTTCTATATCCTGGCTAAAAGCGACCACTGACTTCCGTCAAATCTTAAAGCATTGTCGTTCTGTTTTGACATAAGGCTCCGTGCAAGCCCATAAATAGTTTTGTCACCCCTTTTCCCTGTTTTGTATACATTAGCTGGTTTTAGACAATCTAGGTTTTCAGTGCTTTTACGTAATTCTGTGTTTGTCTGAAAATAGCGATAGATATTTAGGGCATTGGAATTCTATGTAAGAGTGAAACGGGATTATTTCAAGCTTTCTTTCGATAAAGTTTCTTTTATATTCCCGGGAGGGGGCGTGAATCCAGGATTTTTGTTGGGGAATGGGTTAGCACTTTTTATAGTGACAAAATAGAAATGAAAAGATAATTGTTTCTTACTTCAGTGTCTAACCATTTCTCTTCGATATTTTAGTGATTTTAGCTATAACATTTGAATAAAAGGCAGTAAGATATATTCTTTATTGATATGTCTTTCACTTGAATATATTGCAAGATTAACTCAATGAGAGGGTAGACCTAGGGTGGGTTGATTTTCCTAAATTTAGGGGAGGGGGGCGTGAATCCGTGATTTTGGCCGGGTAGGCCCATAGCACTTTTAAGAGTGAAAAAATAGAAATGAACATATACGTTTTTCTTACTTAAGTGTCTAACCATTTCTCTTTGACATTTTAGCGAGTTTAGCTATAGAATTTTAATAAAAGGTATTAAGATATTTTCTTTATTGATATGCCATTCGATTGAATAAATCGCTAGATTAACTCAATGAGAGGATAGACCTAGGGCGGGTTAATTTTCCTAAATTTAGGGGGGGATAGACAAAATTATGGTTAGTGGGGATACTAATTTTCCTTCTTTAAAATAAAGGGAGAAATTATTTATCATACTAACTTTTTTTCTCTTCTTTAAGGCAAATTATGAAGAATGTGCCCCACCTCCCAGTAAGAAAGCACGGGGTCAAGGTAAAACCTCTGCAACAGTTGTTCAATACGGCCGTTGGCCGAAGTCCCCCAGCTCCACACTGCCTGCCCAAGTGCAGCCATCTGTGCAAGCCCATGACGTCACTGGCTCGACTGCACAAGTCCGTACCGTCACAGGTCCTACTGTACAAGCCGCAGCCCAATCTGCGCAATAAATTAATGACGTCGGCCCGTCCACCCTCCAACATGCAATACCCGGACCATCTGACACCCAAGTGCAGCCAGGATATGCAAATGTGAGCATTTTTTTCCTACCTATCTTATAGAAATACATATCTATTTCTTCCAATGTTTTTTAGTCTTTTCTTTTCACTATTTTTCAATCCCAATATAAACTTGTCTCAGAGATATTAACCCCTCGCCCCCAACCGTTATTTTCTCTGCCCTCCCTCAGAGATATCTAAATGTAATTTTTTTGCTTGTCAAACCGCTCTTTTTTTCTAATCTTTGCTATTTTCTCTGTCCCCACTGTTGCTATCTCTTCGCTATCACATAATAATATTTTTAGGTACCTTTGAAACTCTGTGAATGCTATTTTTTTCACATAGTTTTAAGAGAGAGTTTATTCCATTTATCTATTGCACATATGGACTGTCTAATTTGCACTGAATATTTCTAAATAGCTTTCAATCGCGCCAAGATTCTAGCGAGGGGAAACCAAGTTAGCGGTTCCCGGCATTTAATTGTTGCATTTTCCTACCTGTTGAAGTTCAGTCTTGGAAATCGGAAAACTCGCGCAAGATAGGTTAAAATAATTAAACTCATGAGTTCACTGAATCTGTATGGAATTAGAGAGAAATAGCAAATATTTCAACTTTTGACGGGCATTATGTAAAGGGGGCTGGGAGCCGGTCGGGAAGCGCCGGGGGAAGCGCTGCGGGATGCGCCGCGGGCCAAAGAAGCGCCGCGGGATGCGCTGCGGGACCGAAAGCGCCGCAAAAAAAAAGCATGGCTGATTTTAACACTTTGAAAATAAACTAGTTTTTGAACAAAATCAAATTGCCGCCTTCTATGTAAAGCGATGTTTTAGATTGTAAATATCTTATGTTAAGTTGGAAATTGACTGCTTTCAGTTGAATTAACCAAATGCTACTACTAAGCGCTAACTTCAAATAATAATAATCCAAATTTTAACAGTAGGGATGATTTGAATACTTTGAAAATAAGCTATTTTTCATTTATAGGTTGGAGCATTGGGCCCTTACTCACCATCGTCATCAGGTGAAGAAGAAACATGTCAAGAACTCATTGAAGGGGCAATGGAGTTTCACGACATTCAAGACAAGGAAACATCAGCTATCAACGATAATGACTGGCATGGTATTGTTAACTCTGATGAGATACCTTTTAATATTGATGCTTTTCTAAGTAATTATTTCAATGTAGAACCTAGCACAGTTGAGCAAGGTAATTTTCCTAGTTAAGAGGGGGACTTGCCAGTGCTAAGTCCAAATGCCCTACAGCTTTTAAATGATTTCACAAACGAATTAACTGGGAACCCTTCTTCTCCTCCAGCCTCCGATATCCTGACGAGTCCTATTCAAACACCTGACGGGGAACATACCCCAGATCCTGTCGACCACCTTGGGGGAGGGGGTAATATACACGCGGAGGATACGACTTTTCCAGACTTTCTATTGTACAACACAATATTAAATAATATAGTTGTTTTCACTGCGACGTTTGGGGATCCATTTAATTCACTTATGGGGGGAAATTTTGTTTTTGATCCTGTAGAAATTGTGCATGCCTATGTAGATAAAATTCGTGCACTACTGGAGAGCCAAATTCAGTTGTGGGGAGGTAGGGATTCAATTAGGGTTTCTATTGTTTGAAAGGTTTTTTATTTAAATGAGGGGAAAAGTGAAGTTTATTATCATTATATACATTCCGAGATGCGCGTAATTTATCCAAATTTAGAAAATTTTGAGGGTGTTTTTAGCGAGTGGGTAGGACAAATTATAGCGCATCTCGAGAACTATAACGAAAACGGGAGCGGCTCTGTAGTTCTTTTTGTTGAAAATTTAAGCATAAATATATGTAAAATTAAGACAGATTTTATTTTATGAGGGGGGGCAGGGTCTGAAAGTGGTACGGTTTTAAATTACAATCAAGATATAGAAGGTTGTCAAGGGGTCCAGCGGATCTGTTTTTAAACAGGTCAAATGTGGTTCCAACACGCTTTCCTTATATCAGCCTTTCAGCCTCTAGCAGATCACGCTACCAAGACAAATCTAGATCACAGGGCTGTACATGGGAAGGACGGGTCCAATTTCCCCATTGTAGGTTTATCTTGTTTAGAAGGAAAATACCCAGTAACGCTACGATCCATTGATATTTTTGAAAGGGCTAATGCCCATTTAAATATCGGCGTTACTGTGGTTCAGTATGAAACTGAATTTGAAGATGGGGTTCGTTCTAAAAAGAAGGGGGTGGTTTTCCCTGTAAGGGGCCCATCAGTTGATTTGGTCAGACACTGGGTTTGGGAGTTATACACACCGCCTAGTGAACCGAATGCAATTGGCCATTTTAATCCGATTACAGATATTAGTAGAATTCTGGGGGAGGGTAAGACTAAGGGGACACGTTTCTACTGTCCAACATGCCTCTCTAGATTTTGGACTGAATTAAAGTTGCAAAATCATATGAGACACTGTAGACGGCATGGATATCAGACAGTGAAAACGGTTTCAGGGAAATAGGTCCATTCTACGTTTCAAAAATTTCCAAAACACCCTCCTCCAATGCAACAAAATATCTTTAGACTGTGAAGCTAAGCTGGTGGAGGTGAATGACTCCCAATTCCCAAACCGAATCAAAGAACACCAGGCCATTGTAGTACCTTATGCTCATGCGCAAAGAAACAGGTCTAACACCATGCGGTTGTTAAAAATAGTTGAGACATTGGATGAGGACGAGTGCAGGGTCAAGGCATTGACTAAACTAATTGGCACAGCTAATGGCGTTATTTCTCGTTTGAGAAATACCCATTATCCAATGGTGTTGTCTGCGGAGGATCGTCTTGCGATTAAAAATCAAAAAATATGTTGGGTTTGTAAGGGGGAGTTTGAAGAGGGGGATAAGGGGACTAAAGGGAAAAGAGGGGGAGGGGGAAAGTCAGGGACCATGATCACTTGTGGCAGGAAATATCATCTGGGGGTAGTAATTTTAGGGGGGTAGCGTATCAATCACGTAATTTAATTGTTAGCCAGCAATTTTTCATCCCTGTTTTTATCCACAACTCTAATTATGACTTAAAATTTATTTTGCCGGCACTGGCAGGTATTCATAGGGAGGGAGGGGGAGTAAATAGTCCTTGGTTAAATAGTTCATTTACCTATAACATTATTCCCAAATCGGCCGAGAAGTTGTTGCTTCTCGAACTGAAATGGTAGGTATGTGATAATGGACATACATGCTGGAATAAACTCAGGTTTTTAGATTCTTTAAGTTTTTTTCCCAAGGGAGTGATTGCATTAATTCAAGTGCAGAAAAACGACAATTTTTATAGCTTTATCTTTCTTAAACAGTACTTTCTAGACAGTGAAATTTGTGAATTATTAACCAGCAAAGGTGTATACGCATATGATTATTACAGTTCTGGTACTCGCTTAAGTGAGGTGAAACTACCTCCAACTGAAGCTTTTTACAATTCACTGACCAACAGTGAATGCACAGCCGAGGAGTATGAGTTTGCCAAGAAGGTGTGGGCTAATGGGAATTGTAAAAATGGGTGGGATTATTGTAGACTGTACTTGGTCAGCGACGTTTTAACTCTGTTGGATATAGTCTGTAAGAACACAGACCAAATCTATTCAGAGTTCGGGTTAGATATAGGCTATTATTTTTCTACACCCCATTTAGTGATGGATTTAATTTTAAAAATTAGTAGGGAGGACATAGGCCTGATCACCGACGTAGATCAACACCTTTTTGTAGAGCGCTCAATAAGGGGAGGGTATGTTTTTCATGGGGACCGCGTCTTATCAACCGATCCGAGCGGACAAAACACCGGTGTAAAGTCAAATGCAGTGTTCTTGGACATGAATTCATTATTCCCCTCGGTAATGTCTAACTACTCTTTGCCATGTGGCAACTATCAATGGCTTGGAAATCCTTGCGACTTTCCCAACATTAACAAGGTTAAGGACAAAGGGCCGGAAGGAGGCTTCTTTGAAGTTGATGGTCACATTCCTCTGACGCTTCACGAATCCGTCAAAGATTTTGTCTTTCCCTGTATCAATCGACCAGTGACCAGGGACTCGCTGAGCCCCTAATATCGATCATTGGTTGAGGATATGGGGATTCATTGGACCCCCTCTAAGCAAAAACTGATTGCTGATTTGGACCCTAAGGAGAATATAGTTGTTGACCATGTACTTTTGCACTGAATGGTGAGCAACGGTTTCAGGATCCCCAAAATACACAGGGTCCTCCAGTTCAATCAGAAACCATACTTGAAAACGTTTATCGATACTTCTGTCGATAAACGCTCTTGGGCAAACTCAAAGGTGGAGAAGGAATTGTACAAACTCATTCTAAATTCAGCATTTGGCAAAATGTGTGAAAGCGTACATAACAGATCTCGCTGCGACGTCGTGGCTGACCCTCTAGAGTGTGCACGAATTATTGCCGATCCCAATTTTACATCATTCATTAGCATAGAGGCTGGCATGGTTCTTCTACACAGGAAAAAGCGAAATGTGGTACTGAACAAGAATAAAGCAGGCGGCAGTTCAGTACTAGAAATTTCCAAAAAGCTCATGTTGTCGTTTTTTTACAATGTGTGCAAGGTGCATTGGCCACGGGAGGGGGAGGTTCAAGTTTACTATGGGGATACAGATTCTTTGCTGTTAAAGGTAAATGGGACTGAAGATTTATTGGGTGATTTAGAAAAGGGGAACACATCAGCTCGCGGATGGATTTCACCAACTGGAATCCATCCCTCTACCCCGAGTTGGTGAAACGTCAAGCCCCCAACCAACTATTAATGTTAAAATCAGAGACGGGGAGTGATTTGATATCCAGGGGGTGTTCCCGGGTCCCAAAGTTTATTGCGTTAAAACACACAGTGTGGAAGAAAAGCAGGCGTGTAAAAGGGTGCCTACACACTTTGTAAAGAGCAATTTCAACATGAGCGTGTACAGAGACTGTGTAGAAAGTAGCCTAGTGCCAAGAGCACAAGTGCTTGCAATTCACTCTCTACAGTATAGAAATTGTACTGTGAGAGTGGAAAAAAATGCAATATCATGTATATCTTACAAAGTCTATATCCTTGAGAATGGTGTGAGTGCCCTGCCTCATGGCCACTATCGTATTTCAGACCGAGTTGAATGCGTAGACTTAATCGCTATCAACTTGGTCTGGATAAACTAACCTAGTCTGAGCTAACCAACTAACCTGCTCATAAATTAACTAACCACCACCACCACCACTGACCCAACTAACCCAACCACTAACCTGTAGCAGTGACGACAACTATTGTATTGTTTCGCCCCCGCGGCTCCCGGGGGTTGGGGGCCCTTCCCGCGGCCGGCTCCCGGGGGGTTGGGGGTCCCGCCCGCGGCCACCCCTGGGGGGTGGGGGGGACACCACCTTTAAATTCACTGTAATGTTCAACTGTGCTAGTTCATGTTCCAAGTGTTTTTTGTTGTATAGAAAAGTGTTGATGTTGTTGTACAGAAAAGTGTTGATGTTTGCTGCATAAAGTGATGTTGATGGACAAAAGTGTTGTACAGAAAAGTGCTTAAAGATAATATGTGTTCTTGCTGTTGACGGACAAAAGTGTTTTTATTTATATTGTACATAAAGTTTCATCACTGTTCATGTTGAACAAATAGAGTTTTAATGTTGACCATGAAATTATGTCAGGTTCTTGTTGAACAAGTGTTATTTTTATCGTTTTTCATGTTGAACA